>NC_134853.1:70641727-70676727 GCF_049852395.1 Peromyscus maniculatus bairdii | reverse complement strand
CCCCGCGCCCGCCGCCGCCGCCGCCGCCTCCCCGCGCTCCTCCTTCACCGCCGCCAGCGCCTCGGGCTGCGGCGGGGGCGGCGGCGCGCTCTCGGCCGTCATGGCGCCGCGGTCCCCCGTGCCCCCCGTCGTCCGCCGCTGCAGACGGCCGCGCCGGCCCGGGACCCCGAACCCCCGGGAGCCGGACACCGAGCTCTCGCGACTGGCACCGAAAGCGCTGCGGGCACGGGGACCTCGGGGCCCGGCGCACCGCGCTCACCGACGGCTCGTCTGGGACACCGGCCCGAGGGTCCTTGGTGCTCTGGTGCCAGGCGATCAGGGGGTCCGGACGCGACTCCGAGGCTCAAGTGGCGATGGATGTTTAGGAGTTCCTTCGGGTCCGAGGACGACCGTCGAGGAGGCTGCGGGCTGGGGTCCCGCGCGAGGGCAGTCAGTGGGGGCGCCGTCCACCGTGCCTGCCGGGGCCGCCCATGCGGCACCTCTGCGGCGAAGGTGCAGCCCAAGCCCAGGGCAGAGTGGCGAGGCCAGCGGCGAGGCAGGCGAGCGGGCCGGGCCGGGTGGCGGGCGACTGCTCCGCTCGCTCTGCAGCCCTGGACTCCAGCCCGGAGTACGGACGGCGGCGAGGCGCTCTCCTGCACACACCTGGGCCAGCTCCTCCCTCCGCCCGCTTCTCCTCCTTAAAGGCGCCAGCGAACACGGGGCGTAGCCGGTTCCCTGCCCGCCCCCGACTGCCCCCCCCCACCCCCGTTGGCTGGCACACCTCCCCAGGTAGCGGCGGCGGTTCAGCGGGAGCCCCACAGACGTCAGAGCGGGGAGGGCGCCTGGAGATACGGGGGGAGGGGAGGCGGCCCTCTCTGCGCGCCAAGCGGGAGGCTGAGGCCATGGGAGTCCAGATCTCGGTGCCCGACTCATCACTCCCGAATTTCTTTCCGTCGCTCTCTGCGGAAAGTTGGGAGTCTGGAGGTGGAGAGAGGGCTCACTGCATTTTCTTGTCCAGAGAGGGTAAGAACTGGACGAGGGTGGGGCGCGTTTATTTATTGTGGGGAGGAAAATAGCAAGTTCTTGGGATGTTTTCCTAACCCAGGTCTAGGCTACCCGGCCCACTCTCCGGTCCAGTTCTTTTTCAGAAGAGGATTCCCAGGGCCACAGCAACTTCGCTGCCCTTAGGAGCCTGCAGCGTGCTCCTGTTCTAGAATGTGCCACAGGTAGTCACTTCACCTTTTTGGGTCCAGGTTCCTAGACTGTCCGGAGGTTTTGTATCTCTAGAAGTGTTTAGGAAAGTCTCCCCCACCGCATCGCCCGTCTTTAGGCGGCTTGGGACCCTTCTCTACACGCTGTAGAGGGTTGCCTGGGCCGAGACTACTTGGCTCCTGCACTCTAGCAGTTGGCTCCTTTCCTCCGGTACTCCGCGGCCGGAGTGGGTCCGCCGGCCCTAGAGGCAGGCCTCAGGGTGGAGGCTCCGGTGGAAGCTGCCGCGTTCAGTTCACAGCTCTATTGGGGAGGGGAAGACTGTTCCCAGGTGTCCGGTTTCTGCCAGCCTCTGGCAGGATTCGGTGCTAGAGTTGACTCCCAGTGGTGCAGCCCCGCAGGCTGGTTCGCTTTCTGGCCATTTCTGGGGACCTGTTCCGTTCCCATCTCCGGAATCTAAGGCTTGAAGTCTTAATATTCTGACCTCGAAGCCAGAGGCCCCAGCCAGGACCTACCTCTCCTAGGGGTGGGAACTGTGGGTGCAGAGCCGAGTGGAAGATGCCCGGTTGGGAAGAGACACTGTGGAGGGCTGAGGTCTAACGTGGGTGGCCGGCCTTCTGGGTTTATTGCTCTCTCCAGTGAACACTGGGTGGCTGCCCTTGGGAAAGAGAGGCCGGGAGCCCAGATCCGCTCCCTCAGCTGACCCGGGCTTGCTTGAAGACCCCCCTCCCCGCCCCCCAGCAGGAGTGTCCCAGGGAATGCAGAGGGGCTTTCCACTTGCTGCTCCCCCCACCCCCCAGTTTCCTTCTGAAGAAGCTGGGAAAATCCTGTTTCTTTTTCCCAAAGCAAACTCTAAACGAGTGGTTCTTCATATTTCCAAGATTCCAAGATTTGTATTTCCAGATTTCAAATTCTGGACCCTTATCTCAGCGTGGCTCTATACAATCTTGTGGCTATAAACATCTGCTAAACATCTAAAAGGCTGTTAAGGGGCCTGCAAGGTGGCACAGTGGGTGAGGGGAATTTCCACAAAGTCTGAGGACCAGAGAGAGACTCCTAGATGTAGGGTGTGTGTGTGTGTGTGTGTGCCTGTGCCAGGGCTAGTGCAACACACACACACACAATTAATGAGCGTAAACAATAAAAGGGTACTCTATATAAAGATGCTAGAACTAAGATGTGCCTGGACCCGGCTCCACTGTTGGAAGCGGCTCCTTCTCTGGCTTGTTTTGTTTGCCTTTCCTGCGCTCTGAAGTATATCATATTTAACTTGAATTCCCACACGGGGATGTCTTATTGGAAGATCTAGGTCTTAATAAATCCACAGTTATTATCTTCCTTATTTCCAAAATGTGAGTAGCAGATCGACTGTACTGGACCAGAAGAACCTCATTCTTGTGATTTGTCTGATGTTGGTTACAGTATGTTTTAATGATTGTTCTCCGACGTCCTGACTACCCCCTTCAGCTCCCCTCACTATGTCTAGAAGCCCCCAGGCCTCCGGGGTTTCTGGTCCTGCATGCCTCATTCTTCCAGAACTCTGATTCCTCCTCACTTTCCTGCACCTCTGCTCAGGGTAGGGCTTTGGCCTTCTGGGATTCGAATTCTCAAGATCACGACTGCCATATTTGATGAACAAAAGATTCCTGAGATTCTGTCACATACAGCTTTACTCAGATGATGCACTTCTACGTCCTGTAGGTTGAGGATTCTACCCATGATGCAAAATTCTGACAAATTATTTGATTAATACAAAGGTCACAAGTTTACCCATTTGGATTAAAGCAGTATGTAAACATTTCCTTCCAACTTCCCCTCTGCTTTCTTCTTAGTTTTTTTTGTTTTGTTATTTATTTATTTATTTATTTATTTATTGAGCAGAGGTCGGTTGTTAATGGTCAAGTCCCCTCTTCTTGAGGCAGACCCACAGGCTCCACTGGCAGTCTACTGAATGCTAGGGGATGACGGATTCCAGTGACTTGAAAATCATTCTCCGGGTCCAGCAGAGGTGGGGGTTGATAGCTGAGCACTGGCCAGTTCAACCAGTGTTCAACCACAAGTGTCCCCAGCACCCCTTGGGGAAACTTACTCCACTAATGTATGTGTGTGTGTGTGTGTGTGTGTGTGTGTGTGTGTGTGTGTGTGTTACTGAGATGTCACAGACGACCTGGAAGTCTTCCACAATACTAATTTCTCAGATTTGAAGCTCCTGGGCCGAGAGGGTTTGTAAATGAAACCCAAGGGTTATGGAAAATTCCCCCATATTCCTTGACCCAGGTGTCTCTGCCTAAAGAGTTCTTGGGGGTTGGAGGTGGAGGGGCTCAGCCCAGGTCTTGGGAAGGAGACAAGGATCGAGAGGGCACAGCCTCTGGCTCTTACCCTAAGAGGGTGGGTGGCCTCTGGGTCTTCTCCCTCCTGATTGCTTCTTTCAGTCCTTCTCATTCATTCAGCAGCAACAGAAGATGCTTGCACATTTCAGAGCGGCGCAGCCACCATTATCAGGGCTATTTTAGGGGAGTCTGCCAGGCTCACTGGGTCCTATAGGGTTCCAGAGAGCACGTAGAGCACCACGCTACCACAAAACAAACAAAACTAAAACCGCCCAGTGTGGTAGTGACAACCCCAGGCCATTCATTCGAGGCCCAGTGCTAGGGAGCCAGCCTGGGATCTGATGAGGCCTCACTTTCCCCTTGGGTGAAATGAAGGATCTCTCACCTGTGTCCTTTCCCCTCGGAGATGAGAAGATGGGGTGGGGGCTCATAGGCACCCCGCAGTCCTTCTTCATCTTTTATGTTGTTTCCAGGTTGAAACACGGGTGCAGAGAAAAGACAAGCCGCAAAAATTCCAGCCCGTGCCACTGTGGGCGGAGGTGAGCTGCCCCCATTGAGGCAGTACCAAGTAATTAAGTAAAATGTTTTCTGTGGCCTAGCTGAGATTTCGAGTCTCCGCGGGGACTCCAGTGTGCAGGGACTTTGACTCAGGCTCCTAGAGCAGTGTGGGGACCCCCGGAGCTGGCTTAGAAAACGCTTTCTCCCAGCTCATTCATTTAAATACTGTGAACAGATTTATCACTTCGGAGGGAGTGGGATTCAGGAACCGGGGTCCAGGGAGTGGACCCGCCACCGGCTAAAGGAAGCGCCTTTCTGCGGGTGCCAGGAACCCTGGCCCAACACCAGCCACAGGGCCAAGGGCTTTCGGACTCTACAGAGCGGATTCGGAGAGCAGGAGCAGGCTGGAACCGCCCGGAGCTCCGCAGCGCTGTGGAGGAGCAGGCGGCCCTGAGCGCCGAGCGCCAGCTCACGTCGCACAGCCGGTCGGCTTGTAGCAGAGGCGCAGAGGCGACCCAGGCCTGGACCTTGAGGGCGCTCCCGCCCTAGGGTGGCGCCCCACGCTTTCGGCTCCGAGTGTTTCCACCCAGGACATCAAAGGCTCCATCACGCGCCGCGGGCTGGGGAGGGTCGGGGTGGGGTGGACAGCGCCTGTTCATCCTTCCTAACCCGCGCACGCTGATTCGATTCCTGGATCCTAGGTGCATGATCGACCTAGGGCTGGGACGGAGCTCTGTGTGAGGCTCGGAGACTCCCCGAAGCCCAGAATTTGCAGGGATGATTGCTCATCTTTATTTCGGAGGAAATAAACTTAATTACTTAATTACACAGCACCCCGTAGAAAGGCGCTTCCTTAAGCTGGTGGCAAGGTCGTACCTCATTCCCTCTGGAGTGTAATTCTGTTTACAGTATTTAAGTGTATGAGCCAAGGCAGCTCCGGGGTCCCCACACTACTCTGGGAGCCTAAGTGTCAAGGTTCGCACACACTGCACACACACACACACACACACACCCCGTAGAGACTTGAACCCCAGCTAGGCTACAGAAAACATTTTACTTAATTACCTCGTATTTATTCCATGGGGGCAGCTCACCTCCATCCACAGTGGCACAGGCTGGAACTTTTGCGGCTTGTCTTTTTTTTTGGTGAGGAAATGCTAAGTAGTCTTCATTACCTGCTTCCCTTTCAGGAGAGTTGTTCAGACTAGATGCTAACTCTAGTCAGAGGCACAGGAAGATGCTGTGACCTTTTCCTTGGCTCCTAGAAGCTTCCAACTAATCCAATGGCCAGGGCTAGAAGACATTACAGCCAGGATGCCCTGGGTGGTGGTGGTGGTGGTGGTTGGTGGGGTGTGTGGTGGTGGTGGTGGTGGTGGTGGTGGTGGTGGTGGTGGTGGAGGTGGTGGTTGGTGGGGTGTGTGGTGGTGTGTGTGGTGGTGGTGGTGGTGGTTGGTGTGGTGGTGGTTGGTGTGGTGGTGGTGGTTGGTGTGGTGGTGGTGGTGGTGTGTGTGGTGATGGTGTGTGTGGTGGTGGTGGTGGTGGTGGTGGTGTCTGGGTCGGGGTCGATAGTGTCTGCACCTCCATTGTCTATGCCCGTCTTTTGAGAGTTTTGTTTGACTTTTGTTTTTGTCTGGAGTCCTGGGGTGCATGTCTGCGTTGATAGCACCTCAGTTATTATGCCTGTTGGTGTCCTCCCAGAGCCACTCCTGATTCCTGACTTGGGACAGGAAGGGGAAAGTCAGTGGGTTCACACAGCCCATATCAGTCTCCCACATCCTGGAGGGGCAAGACCAGGGCAGACGGATGTCTATCCACATCTACCCCAGAGGATGCTGGGAGTCGGGTCCTTTGCTCTGTGAGGATGGGAGGGACTCAGGCTACAAGGTACCAGATTTTCCCTGTATCCAAGGCTCCAAACAGCCTTACCCAGAGGGCATCCTCTGTCTGTGCACAACCCAGGCGACTTGGCTGTCCACGGGCCTCATTCTTTCCCAGTCAACTACAGGCAAGGTCAAGTGCGCTTTGCTGGGCCTGCCATTCAGAATCCCTTCTCCCACAATCCCTTTCCACCTGTCTCTCTCCCCGGATCTTTCCTTCCTTTAAAAAAATTCTTTTTACTGTGGCCTTTGAGACAGAGCCTTAAGTGTCCCTGACTGATCTCGAATTCACTATCTGAGGGTCCCTGGGGTCACAGGCATGCACGCCATAACTGGTTTATCTGGTGCTGGGGTCAAACCCAGGGCTTCTGCAGGCTAGGCCAGTGCTCTACCCACTGGGCTGCACTTCCCCAGCCCTCTTCTCCCAGGGTCCAGACAGCACTCTCAAAGAGCTCCAGAAAATCTCAGACACAGCCACAATCCCACCAAATACATGAGAGAAAAAAAAAAAAAAAAAAGAATTCCAGACAAGCCGGGGCAGGCAGGGGTGTTTGGCTTCCTCCAGGTAGACTCCGAAGGGTTTTCTGAAGGGGAAGAGAGAATATTTGAACCCCTTCTGTTTTTCTAGGTTAAGGATGGGAAGTATGACTTCATGCCACTGGGTACCTAGGTCACCAGCACAGTTCAATAAGAGGGAACACACACACACACACACACACACACACACACACACACACACACACACACACCATGTCCATTAACCAGCAAGGTAGGTCTCCACTGGGGGCTAGTTAGGGAAAATGAGTCTGCCTTCCTAGTGTGGAACCTAATCCAGGAGTGAGGAAAGGTGAGGGATTGGGGTCCCTTTAGGAGGCCTCAACCTGGGTGAGTGTTGGGTGGTCCCCTGAACCCTGGCCAAGCCAACCGCCCCCAGAAGGTGGGACAAATGGTCTGCTAGAATTTGGCTTCAGGTCAGTTGAATAACAGTAATAAAATAATAATCTTTTTAAAAATAATTTTAAGCCAGGCAGTGGTTGCATACCCACCAGCACTAGGGAGGCAGATCTCTCTGAGTTTGAGGCTAGCCTGGTCTAAAGCCAAGGCTACATAGAAAACCTTGTCTCAAATTTTTTTAATTTAATTTTATTTTATGTACATTGGTGTGAGGGTGCCAGATCCCCTGGAACTGGACTCACAGACAATTGTGAGCTGCCATGTGGGTGCTGGGAATTGAACCAGGATCCTCTGAAAGAGCACCCAGTGCTCTTAACCTCTGAACCATCTCTCCAGCCCCCAGCAATAGTCTTTTTTTTTTAATTATCTTTTTTTTTTTAAATTTTATTTTATAATACCATTCAGTTCTACATATCAGCCACGGGTTCCCCTATTCTCCCCCCTCCCACACTCTCTCCTTACCCCCAGCCCACCCCCCATTCCCACCTCCTCCAGGGCAAATCCTCCCCCAGGACTGCAATCAACCTGGTAGACTCAGTCCAGGCAGGTCCAGTCCCCTCCTCCCAGACTGAGCCAAGTGTCCCTGCATAAGCTCCAGGTTTCAAACAGCCAACTCATGCAATGAGCACAGGACTTGGTCCCACTGCCTAGATGCCTCCCAAACTGATCAAGCCAATCAACTGTCTCACCTATTCAGAGGGCCTGATCCAGCTGGGGGCCCCTCAGCCTTTGGTTCATAGTTCATGTGTTTCCATTCATTTGGCTATTTTTTTTCAATAATTGAGTAAAACCAAAATTTATTATAAGCCACAGTCGTCCTAGGGGCCTCCATGCTATATATATAGCCTCCATGGTTCTATGTGTTGTGGTCTGATTGTTCTTTATTTTATATCTAGAATCCACTTATGAGTCCAGCAATAGTCATAAATGTATGCAAGATTTGTGTGGAGAAGTGATGGAGGGGAGGGAAACTCTTTGGAAATGGCCCGAGGTAGAGATGACAGGTTTTGGGGAAGGCTGGTGTCCTCAGACTGTAGAGGAAGCAGGGGCCTGACAGTTAGCTATGGAAGGACTCACACTCAGGCCTGACAATAGCCCCTGCAGGTTCCTGTCACTTTCTCTCTTAAGGTCTTCACCCTCTCTTAGATGATGTACTGTATTCCTGTTTCTGTGTGCATCACCTTTGGGGCATCTGCCAGTCAGAGGTGATTCACATCAGCTTTACCTGGTGAATGACCAAGACGGTCCAAGCTCGTGGAAGTGGCTCCACCTCTGAGACATTCTCGGCTGACCCACCTTCCAGTCCTCCTTCTTTGGGGACTGGGACTCTCAAACCTGGCATTCATTGGAACGACCTGAACATGAGTAGGAATGGGGGGTTTACTCCAAGAGACGAACGAACGGAGTGTCCTCACCACTATGTGGGCTGGTCAGCATTTTCTCAATGGTTGAAAGGCAAGCTGATTGGGCTGTGGCTGACCACACGGAGGTGCTGATGCTGTTGGTGACAGACCCAAAGCAGGCAGTAATCCCTAGGAGGGGAGACTGAGCCAAAACCAACAAGAAGGCATTTTAGAACTGTTATGAAAACATTGTAACTTTACAGGAGACAAACCAAGAAGAACACATTCCCCACATGCCAGTTACTTGTCATTCATCTCCTGGCATTTGCTCTTCTGTGTTTTCTTCCTCTTTGTGTTCTTGTGCATGTAAAGAACACAGGGTTCACGCAGATGTTGACACAGTGTAGGTATAACTCTGTGGTTTCTGCACAGAGGGTATTTGTATTATTTTGTAAATATAAACGCATGAAGCATCTCACTTTCGTGTGTGTGTGTGTGTGTGTGTGTGTGTGTGTGTGTGTGTGTGTGTGTGTGTAGACCAGAGATTAATCTCATTCCTCTGCTGCTGTCCGCCTTGTGTTTTGAGACAAGGTCTCACTGTACCTGGAGCTCACTTATTAGGCCAGTTCCAGGGCGCTTCTGAATTCGTTTTTTCCGGCACTGGGATGGCACACCACCACAACCAGCATTTTATGTGAGGCCCGGGGATTGAACTCAGGTCCTGTGCTTACAGGGCACATAAGCACTTCATTCAGTGAGCTGTATTTAAAATGTGACTTTTGGTACATAATTTTCATTTCCATTCATCTCCAAAGTATTTTAAAATTTTCCTTGTGGTTTCTTCTTTGGCCCTTGGTTTATCTAGGAGCAGATTGCTTAGTCCTCAGATATCTTTAGCTTTGTAAATCTTCTTGTTACCGGCATCTAATTTAGTTCTATGGGAGTCACAGACTATACTTTGTATGGTTTCAATCCCTTAAAATATATTGGAGTCTTTAGTGTTAGCTGTCCCTTCCCATATTTCCTCTTCTAACCTGCCCTCACATTCCCCTCTCCATTTATCCTCCTTTCCAGCTTCCCCTAAGGCTTTTTTATAAAAATATATTCTATTTCTCTCCTCCTCCTTTTTTTTTGTTTTTTTTGAGACAGGGTTTCTCTGTGTAGCTTTGGAGCCTTTCCTGGAACTCACTCTGTAGCCCAGGCTGGCTCAAACTCACAGAGATCCACCAACCTCTGCTTCCCGAGTGCTGGGACTAAAGGCATGCACCATCACCACCTGGCATTACCTGCAAATTTAATAATTTCATTTTTCTTAAGAGCTGAATAATATTCTGTTGTGTAAATGTAGCAGTTGATGGACATCTCGGCTGTTTCCAATTTCTGGATGTTATGAATTCAGCAGCAGTGAACATGGTGAGCAAATATCTCTGTAGTAAGATGCCCACGAATGGTATGGCTGGACCTTATAGATCTTAATTTTCAGCTTTTTGAAGAATCTTTGCACTGATTTCCATAGTGGCCTTTTGAAAAGTCATATGGGAACCTACTACTGTAGAAGCTTTCTCAAATATGTACAGATATGAAAAAAGTTTAAATGGATTTACCATTTAATGAAGGAGAGAATGTCTCAACTAGATCTTATGCTACCAAGTACTTTAGTATCAGAAATGGGTTACATCTTGTGGAGTTGTTGGTTAAAGAAAGCTCATAGATTTTCTCTTCCAAACATAATAGGCTATTACCCCTGATACTGGTTACCTTCCACAACCTGATGATGAGACTTTATTGCTGAAGGACACTTTACTGATGTCATCAAACATGAAGAAATTAGGCTGGTGCCCAAATAGAAGCTTTACTGCTGTGGGGGCCTGCCTGAGGCCCCTCTGGGAGTTTCCCGAAGACCGAGGCAAACGATTACCTTGCCTGTCTCTTGTTGATCTACATTCGTTGGTATTGATGGATTTTTCAGAACCTCTCAACATAGTAACTGACTCTTAGTATAATGAAAGAGTAGTATTACATATTGAGACTGCAGAATTTATCCCTGATGCTTCAGAATTAACTTCACTATTTATTCAATTACAAGATACAACTAGGAAAAGGAGTCATCCTTTATATATAACTCACACTTTACCCTTACTGACTAGCATCCATGATGCTGGAAGGTATAATACCCACTACCAGAGGAGAAAAGTAATCATCGATATCACCCAGCTATGAACCTGTGACCTACAGAGGGGACTTGCCTGCAAGATACACTGGTCCAATAGTGGCCTAAATGTTCTAGGAATAACTCACTACTCTGTAAAATTGATTTAAGGTCCACTCCATGTGCTAAAGTGGCCAAGAACCTGAAAGTAGATAGGTCATAGGCCCTAAGGGAAAACTTATTACTATTATTCTACTAAAGGAACATAGCACCAAAATGATTTCTAATGACATATTGCTATATCCATAGATCAGCACAGTGCTCACCCTTCACTGGAGAAACTTCTTGTAGTAGATGGTAATTAACACAGAGATCCACAACTGAGCAGTGTGCAGAGTGAGAGACTTTGGGACATTCATCCCTAAATAATTTTACAAATGTCTCTCTCCAAGGCTCAGGGATCTATGCAGAAGAGAAGGCAGAAAGAATATAAGAACCAGAGGTGGGGGAGGACCCCAAAAAAGCATTGTCTTTTTTTTTTTTAAGATTTTATTTATTTATTATGTATACAGTGTTCTGCCTACATGCATGCTTGCAGGCCAGAAGAGGGCACCAGATCTCATTACGGATGGTTGTGAGCCACCATGTGGTTGCTGGGAATTGAACTCAGGACCTCTGAAAGAGCAGCCAGTGCTCTTAACCGCTGAGCCATCTTTCCAGCCCCAAAAGCATTGTCTTTTAGATACAACAAGCCTGATACACATATGAACTCACAGAGACCATGACAGCACGCACAAGACCTATAGAGTTCAAGTCAGACAAGAGTCCAGCACTGAGAAGGGGAAATGAGCACAAAGTCTCACCCCTACCCAGGAAGCTATGTGCAAGTGATACCTGCCGGGAGAGGCAACATCTGTTCTCTTCAGAGGAATGACACTGGGTATATCAACCACACTTCATGGCAGGCCTCATACTCACCAGTAGCTGGCCACAACAAAGTGGACTGTTCATTTTGATTTTGTGTTTGAGAGAGAGAGAGAGAGAGAGAGAGAGAGAGAGAGAGAGAGAGAGAGAGAGAGAGAACAAAGCTGGATGGTTAGGATGGTGGGGAGGACCTGAGAGGAGGTGAAGGAAGGGAAAGAATATGATCAAAACCTGGTATGAAGAAAAGCCAATAAAATGTATTGGCGCTTGTTTTGTGGCCCAGAACACAATCTGCTCTGGGGAGTCTTCCCTATGCACATGAAAGGAACAGCTGCCAGATAGAACGTTCTGTGGATGTGTCAGCCATCCGGAACCATGAGAGTACCATCACCTCAGCAGCAGATCTGACCCATCTGAGCTCAGTTGCTTGCATTAGGAGTGTTTATAACAAAAATGGAGAGATAAAGAAATGAAAGAGCAAAGGTTTGAAAACATAGATAAGAAATGACTTGAGAAACTTGAAACAGTTATTGTTCAGAACAAGCTACGGTTCTCCTATTGGGTGGCGTTTCCCTTTGCTGCTGCATCTGGAGATCTGAACATCTGTCGAGCAACACACCCGTGTCAGGCTTAGGAGTGGTTCATGTCAGTTCATTCAATCAGCTTCCCACTGGTCCCATCTTAATCTCTCCTCTATTTCCCACCGAAGCCCTTGCTCTCCACTGCGGGAGGCTAGCATGTTCCTGTTGCTGTGCTTGCGCTCTCCCCAAGGGCCTGGGCCATCCCTGCCTTTTCTAGCAGAGGATAAGAAAAGCAGGATCTCTGGTCTTAGGTCTCTAGTGGAAGACGGGGGTGTCCTTGCAGGGTGAGCTCCCCACTTAAGTCTAACAGGCTCAAGTGGCTTCTGTGCAACTGGCTCTGTGAATGTAAGGTTAGGAGTCTTGCTTCTGCAGACTCCATGTGAGCTTTGGGCCCCGTAATTGAGGAGTCATCAGGGAGGCAGCAAAATGTCCGCTGCCTAGTCAGCACCCCAATATAACAGCCCCAGCCAGTCGGTCCCGGGTAGGAAGCCGCCTTATGTTCAAATAGTGAAGGAGTTGGAGCAGGCTAGGTTAGCAGTTCTTCCACAGAAGCAAAATACGTATCAAATAAACAAATAAGCAAACACCAAGCCTCGCTGTCCTATTTCTTCCCTGTCACTGTGACGGGATTCCAGACAGAAACAGCCTAAGGGAGGAGGGCTTCCTTTGGCTCACGGTTTCGGGGGACACAGTCTGTCATGGAGGAGGAGGCGTCACCGCTGGGCAGCACTGTCAGGCAGTGGGGGCTTGTAACTAGACTCATCAAATCATAGAGGACCAGGAAGTGGAGCGCCCAGGCTGGACCCATGGACTGCTCCCAGCAACCTGCTTCTGCTAGCAAGGCCACAGCCCCTAAGGATCTACAAGCTCCTTAAACTAACAGCCCCAGAAACTAAGGGACAAACGTTCAAATACATGAGCCTCGGGGAATTTCACATTCAAACTGTAACATCCACTGATTAAATCATAGGTCTTACCCAAATGTATACATGCATATGTATGTGTATATATACACGCATGTGTATATACCTGTGTGTATCTATCTCTGTGTGTATGTGTATATATCAAGCTGTGTATGATAAATAAAATGCAAACCCACTTAAAGATGTTACTGAAGTTTTGATCTTTTTTATTTTGATAAAAGTTTCTCAGTATTTACTAAAAGCCAAGTGTGCACCTTACAGCTCTGTATGGTCTGTGGAATTTATATCCCCATACTCCGAGTAACTGAGAAGCATTAAAATATTCCATAAGGCCTGTTATAGTTCATGTAGTAATAGTAAAGATACTTAACAACCAGGGGCCAGACATGGTGGCACATGCCTATATTGACAGCCCTCGGGAGGCAGAGACAGGAGGATCACTTCAAGTTGGAGGCATGGCAACAGGTTTGACTGGTCAGAATATGTATGTTGGAACTGTCTTTTTTTTTCCCTCTTCAGTAAAGAACCTTGAGGGCTGCTCAGGAGTCACACGAAGGGACAACCTGGACAGCTGGGGTTTGGTGGGTGGAGTTTGGGCAGCAGCCGCTTCTCTACGAGAAGGTGTGTCTGCACATCCCAGTGCTCGGGATCACTGCAGGCCCTTTCTTCAGTTGTTGCGGTGCAGGGGCATGCAGTGCCTGTGGCACAGAGGGAAGTGGCATGCAGTGAAGTCAGTGGCATGCAGTGTGCCTATGGTATACAGTGCAGCAGCACACAATATCTGGGGCATACAGTGTGCCTGTGGCATACAGTGCCTGTGGCATACAGTGAAGTCAGTGGCATACAGTGCAGCAGCATACAGTGCAGCGGCATACAGTGCCTGTGGCATACAGTGAAGTCAGCAACATACAGTGCCTATGGTATGCACTGAGGTGGCATATAGTGCCCGTGGCATGGGCTTGCCCTCTTGCCTCTAGCGTATCTGACTCTCTGTGGCCACCTGGTATACACCCTTCTGTCATAAATTTGACTTTAAAATGCTGTATTGTGCCAGGCGGCCTTCTGCCCAGGTGGCCCACTTGTGACCTCGGAGCTGGGTTTTGCTTGAGCGAGCTCATCTCCTCTTCCTTGCCTGGGCACAGGTGGACGGTAGGAAGGAAGAAGCCCAATTCTGGGTTCATGTCTCAGCCCTGCCTGCTGTTTCCCGTTCGCTCCTGGGCAGTTCACTTCATGGTCGGTAGGGTGGATGGGGCGCCGTGATCTCACAGGGCATCTCACGGAGCCTGCTGAGGCTTGAGCAAAAGAAAGGAGGGAGTGCTTTGCAAACCGTGAAGCTCTGCATCTGCAGGAGCGTCTGTGTTGCGTGGACCAGAAGACTCCGTGGTTTGGGTCTGTGTTGCGTGGACCAGAAGATTCCGTGGCCTGGAACGCTGCTGTCCGATTCTCAGTAGCCCAGAGGACCCATAGCTGCCGTTTGCTTTGGATATTCCTGGTCTGTCCTAAGATGTGACCATAACACAGCTTCAGCTTTGATAGGAACAGAGGGGGCTGGGCTGCAAACCTTCACAGAGGGACAGCGTCAGAGCTGAGACAAGCCGCTGAACATCCCCCTTCACTTCCCTCATTTATAGAGTGCGGCCACCGAGGTCAGACAGGGCCAGCGAGAGACCAAGGCCACAAGTCAGTTGCTGCTGGGGCCAGAGTCAGGTCTTTTGGTCCTGGCTCTTTGCATCACCACGGACGTTCATTCACCCAGCAGCATTTACGGGGGCTTTACTACATGCTGGCTTCTCAGCTGACCAGTGTTTGGATAGACAGGACAAGCTGGGTGCAATTCTGCTCTTCCATTGTCCAGAGTCCCGAGAGAACAGCAGCTGGAGTGCCATCACTACAAGTCCAGCCTCTTTCCCTGGGGACAGAGGTGATGCTTTTTTTTTTTTTTTAAATTAAATTAAAAAAAATTTTTGAGACAGGGTTTCTCTGTGTATCCCTGGCTGTCCTGGAACTCACTGTAGACCAGGCTGCCCTCGAACTCAGAGATCCTCTTGCCTCTGCCTCCCAAGCTAGGATTAAAGGCATGCACCACCACCACCTGGCTGATTCTTCTTCTTCTTCTTCTTCTTCTTCTTCTTCTTCTTCTTCTTCTTCTTCTTCTTCTTCTTCTTCTTCTTCTTCTTCTTCTCCTTCTCCTTCTTCTCCTTCTTCTCCTTCTTCTCCTTCTCCTTCTCCTCCTCCTCCTCCTTCTTCTTCTTTTAATTAAAAGAATTTTTATATGCATTGGTGTTTTGCCTGCATCTGTGTCTGTGTGAGGATATCAGATCCCCTGGAATTGGAGTTACAGACAGTTGTGAGCTGCCCTGTGGGTGCTAGGAATTGAACCTGGGTCCTTTGGAGGGTCCTTTGGAAGAGCAGCCAGCACTCTTAACCACTGAGCCATCTCTGCAGTCCCCAAGGTGGTTCCTAAGGGTGGTGAAGAAGTGTGGCTGTGGAGTTAGTGGGCAGCCAAGCTTCCTTACCCCCACCTCATTTTGTTTTACAGTCATCACAAGCGGCAATGTTGAGCGTCACAAAAAAGAAGGAATGTGGGTCACAGAGCTGGCAAGTGATAGTCACGGTGATTGCAGGCCCTTGATATTGTCAATGGGCTCATTTGAGGAGGAAGAGCAGGGTTCAGGTGCTCAGGAGACCTGGGTTCAAATCCCAGCTTTGCCCTTTTCCAGCTGTGTGACTCAGGCTGGTTATTCTCCACGGCATTGTGGTCTCTTCATGTGCAAAACAGAGGCAGAGGTCCTTCCCTTATGGGTTCCTTTGAAGGTGACCCAGTGGCTGAGATGGGGCTGCTAGCCAGTGCCTGGCATCAAGAAGCACCCAGCAAAGGATCCTTTGCTCTGTGCTTGGGCAGAAAAGCAGGGCCAAGTACTCCTCCCTCAGGTCTTTGCTTCAGGGAGACAGACCTGGGAGGGTTTCCTGGACACAGGGACAAGGGCAGTAGCAAAAGCTGGGTACGACAGCACTCAGGAGGCAGAGACAGGGTAGAGCTCAGTGAGTTTCAGGCTAGCCTGGTCTACATAGTGACTTCCATGCCAGCAAGAGCTACATAGTGAGACCCTTTTTCAAAAACAACAAAAAACCCAGGGGGCTGACAGCGGTGGATGAAGACGGAGGCCTGGATTCTGGGCTGCTTCCCCAAAGCTCTCCCTGTCGGTATCTCCTGGGTGGGGCCTTCACACCTGACTGCACAGGACTTGCTTTCTGCAGGGTCCCTGCTGCTTTGTGGCCTCTATGTCAGGGACTCATGAAAATCTTCTGGCTTTGAATAGCCTCATGGCTGCTGGGAGGCAGGAGGCTGGCTGTGTTTTGCCAGTCAAATTATTTCACTCTGTCTGTTCTTTGTCACAGGCAAGACAGACATCCACACTGCACCAGGAGCTGTGACTCTCAAAGGTTAGAGGACCCTCATGGCCTGCAGCAGAAGCCTGTGCTGTGCCCTATTGGAGCTGAGTGTGGATCCCACCTGCTAAATCATCTCTGCCAAGCAGAGTCTGGGCTAAAGGCCTGGGTTCTGGGCCTGGGCTTGGCCTGGGCCACAGAAGATGTAGAAGCCTGAGGAGTGAAGATATTGACTCTCGAAGTCCTGGGAACACTGGGAACTCCAAAGCCTGCCTGGTCACTTTGTTTGTCTTATGCAATGAGACTTGAACAGATTTAGAACTGATGGTGAGAAGTAAGGCATTCCAACAGCTTGGCTACAGACCTCATTCTGTTTAAGTGGCCCACTTGTATTGGATAGTCAGTTGATGATCATTAAGTGAAGGACTGTATCAGAGATATTATTCATGTGGGTCCATGTGGTATGCTGAACAATGGTCTGGATGAACTGAGTTAATAGGCAGAGTAGACAGGGGCTTTATAGGCACCAGGATTTTACAACATATGATAATGATGATGATGGTGATGACGGTGATGGTGATGATGGTGGTGGTGATGATGATTAGACACTCTGTAGCCCTTGTCTGGCTTGGAACTCACTATGTAGGCCAGGCTGGCCTGGAACTCATGGAGATCTGTCTACCTCTGCCTCCTGAGTGTTGGGATTAACTGTGTGTCCTGCTATATCATGTATTTTAAAAAATTATAATTTTTTTAGTTCAATAGAGGGAGGTACAGAGACAGACTACAGGTAAAATACCCTTCAGTAACACCTGACACTCACAGAGGGGAAGCTGGGGTAGGAGCTCCAACAGCAACCCCTTGATCTATATTTTTAATTTGATTAAACATTTTGACATTGCAAACATGTATAAAACAAATAGTATAAACAATGTGTATTTGTACATGAGTAGTTGTAATGCTCATTGTTTAGATGAGTCCCAGAAATGGGATCACTAGACCATAGGTATAAGCATATTACTTTGATTGTGTGTGTGTGTGTGTGTGTGTGTGTGTGTGTGTGTCTCACAGTGCACATGTGTAGGTCAGACTTTATTTTGCTAAGTCCGTTGTCTCCTTCCACTGTGTGTGTTCACGAGCTGGAACTCAAGTGGTCAGACTTGGCAGCAAATGCCCTTTCCTGCTAAGCTGTCATGCTGGCCTGGTATAAACATTTTAATAGAGGTTTATTTTTATTACTTTCAAAATTTGAGTATAGGGGCTGGAGAGATGGCTCAGCAGTTAGAACTCTGGACATGGACTCAATTCTCCACACCCACATGGCAGCTCACAACTCTCTGTGACTCTAGTCCCAGGGGATCCAACACCTACTTCTGGCTTCCTCGGGTGTCAGGTATACATATGGTGCACAGAAATACATGCAGGCAAAACACTCATAAAACAATAAAGTTTGAATATGAATCTATCATCTATCTATCTATCTATCTATCTATCTATCTATCTATCTATCTATCTATCTATCATGTATGTATGTATGTATGTATCTATCTATCTATGTATCTATGTATCTATCTGTCTATTTATCTATCTATCTATCTATCTATCTATCTATCTATCTATCTATCTATCTATCTATCTATCTATCTAATCTGTATGTGTAGGTGAGTGTAGTTGCACTCAGAAGTCAGAAGAGGGCAGCAGATCTCCTGGAGTTGGAGTGGCGTGAGCTACCTGTCATGGGTGCTGGGAACTGAACTTGGGTTCTCTGAAGGAGATGCAAGCTAAGTCATCTCTCTAGGCTAATATTTTAAATCTGCAGTAGATATTGCCAAATTTCAGGTGGGTTTTAGAAAGCAACTGGGTAGTTTCTCTATGTAGCCCAGGCTGGCCGAGAAGTCATGATATAACCCAGGTAGGCCTCCCACTGTAGATCCTCCCGCTTCAGCTTTTCCTGAGTGCTGGGGTTCCAGGCGTGACCACCACACCTGTATCTTCACAGTCTTAAAACACATGGGGCAGGCAGGGTTGTCTTTTCTGGAGTAGGAGGAGCAAAGGCTGCAGTGTTAGATTTTGTTGTTTATTTTCCAATACTGATTTTACTCAAAGGCCTCTATACTTAGATTAGGTTTATTAGTTATTTGACCCTATGGCATTCAGCCTAAACTTCATCTAAGTTCCATTACAGCCTTAACATGTTCACACTACGTCTGCAATTTGCCCAAGGTCCTTTGAGAAAGCTTCAACTTGATAAGCACCCTAGGACATCAGATGAGGACAGATCTGTTTGATGGGCCAGGACCCCAAAGTCAAGGTTAACAACCTCAGATTTGTCTCCTTCCTTCTCTGAGCCTTGATGGAACGGATAGACATGATATTGCAGGGATAATAAGCAGCAAGCTAGACATGGAGCTGGTACCAAATCTCACGCCCATGTGCACAAAGCCAAGCCCACAAAGCCGGACGGTGGCAGCCCTTCCTTGTCCAGTTCTCTCTCTCAGCATGTTCCTCTCTCTCAACAGTGTTCCAGTGCATCCTCCACCAGTCACTCCCCATCTCCCATCCTCCACCAGGCTCTCCCTGTCACCAAGGCTCTCCTTATCTCTGGTCCTTCACCAAGGCTCTCCCCATGTCCCATCCTCCACCAGGCTCTCCCCATCTCTGGTCCTTCACCAGGCTCTCCCCATCTCTGGTCCTTCACCAGGCTCTCCCTGTCACCGAAGCTCTCTCCATCTCCTGTCCTCCACCAGGCTCTCCCCATCTCTGTCCTCCACCAGGCTCTCCCCATCTCCTATCCTCCTCCAAGGCTCTCCCCATGTCCCATCCTCCACCAAGGCTCTCTCCATCTCCTGGAATTTTCCTTCCTTTTCTTCCCCCAAAGATTTCTACTGCTTTTTTTCTGCTGTGACCCTGGCCCACTCTCACCCCTCTGGTCCTCCTTTAACAGATACTGCCCTATGCCCTATTCAGGACAGCTGCTGCTCTCTTTATAACTGGAGGCCAGTTTGTCTGAATGAGATCAGGAGCTGTTTGATGCAAGGAACAGG
This sequence comes from Peromyscus maniculatus bairdii, assembly GCF_049852395.1. Taxonomy (NCBI): domain Eukaryota; kingdom Metazoa; phylum Chordata; class Mammalia; order Rodentia; family Cricetidae; genus Peromyscus; species Peromyscus maniculatus. Next base: position 70,657,526 of record NC_134853.1, on the reverse strand, counting down.
ATGAGGTGACCTCCGTCTCCCTGGCACTCACTTGCCACAGTGCACATGTGCTGAGCAAATGCCCACTAAGTGGAGAAACGTGGATGGCGGCATGGTTACGGCCTTGAGTGAGGTTTTGTTTGAGACGGGCAGTCAAATCTTCAAAGCCTGTTCCCACGGGGAGTTAGGGAAATGAAGGCAGAATGGCAGGCAAAATGGCTGCTAAAAATACCAGTGCTGCAGGGGCTGACTTTTCACACCTGGCTCGGCCAGGTTTGTTTATTCAGAATTTTCTCATTTCCATGTAAACCACATTCCCTGATACCAATTTGGCTTTGACTCTTTATCTTCCTTCGCTTTGGTTATTTGGTTAAAAAACAATCACACAGACACAGACACAGACACACCCACCACCACCACCACCACCACCACCACCACCACCACCACCACCACTCTGTGCTCAGTGGGCTCCTGGGTATAGCATTCTGCCTTTGTGGAGAGCTTCTTCTATTACCAAAGCCACCTGCTCAGGAGAGCAGAAGACCCTGGGGTTTGCTCTCTGAATCCTCACTGGTGAGTGCTGTCTCACCTACTTACTAGGTGAGAAAACAGATGTGGGGATGTGAACATTTTCATGGTCACCTGGGAAATCAGCTGTGGAGTAGAGACTTGACCCTAAGTGGGATCTTTTCTCATCAAGTCTTGTATCTCCTATAAAAGGGGCCCACGGCTATCATTTCAATAGCTCCTAAAGCCGCTTCCAAGAGGGAGGAGAGCTGGGTCCTAATCTCATCTGACCTGTGTGGAAAATGAGGGATGGTGTGGTTCCCAGTGTGGTGGAGATGGAAGTTTAGGATTTGATGGCTCTGCCCTCACAAATGGGTTCCTTATGAAAAGACATAGTCTGCCCCCTTCTGTCATTCACAGGGTATCTTCCAATGTATCAGGAACATCTTGGTCAGATGTAACCTCTTGGTCTTGGCTTTTCAGCTTTCAGAAGTGTGAACCATTGAGTTTCCGCTCATTGTGCATGTCAGGCTGTGATGGTCCGTTGTAGCAGAATGGACCTAGATGGGGATTTAAGAGCAGACTTGGAGACTGAACCTTTCTGGGGTCTTGGCTCAGCTCCTTAAGGATGAGAATGTAGGCAACATTCACTCCCTCACCCAGACTCAGGGTCTGCAGGCATAATATAGTGGAGATCCTGGAAGAGCCACCCACACTGTGTCTTGGGGGGTGGGTGAAATGAGACTGTAGGGGTAGAGTTACCAGATGATAAGTTGTCTGCCAGAAGCCAGAGCCTGCCAGGTGAAGGGAGTGAGGCCAGACCCAGAGGCAGAGTGGGTGGCATGCGCTGGAGCTATGAAGCTTTTTGAACTCTGTGAGCTTTTTGAAGATCTCCACCTAGGACCCACACTTTGCTAGAATGGGTCAGAGCTGAGAGAATGGACAAATTCAGGCTTTCACAATAACATCAGGAAGGCAGACATCTGGGCCATCTCCTCTCACTGCCCTCTTCTCCAAGGCCTTCATTCACATTTCCAGCTTCTCAAAGGCTCTTGTCTTCTCCCACTATCGTCCAAGTCCTACACACACACACACACACACACACACACACACACACACACACACACACACACACACACACACTTAGGATTTGGGTACTATTCCAAGAAACAGCCTGTAATTTTCCCCAACAGTTAGCATAGGGAAACTTCCTGTGTAATTTGTAGGGTTTATCTACCCACCCATTCATCCACCCATCCATCCATCTATCCATCCATCCACCCACTCATCCATCCACCCACTCATCCATCCATCCACTCATCCACCCATCCACTCATCCACCCATCCACTCATCCACTCACCTACCCACCCATCCATCCATCCATCCATCCATTCATCCATCCATCCATCCACCCACCCACCCACCCATCTATCCATCCATCCATCCATCCACCCATCCACCCATCCACACACACATACCCATCCACCCATCTACTCATCCATCCATCCATCCATCCATCCATCCATCCATCCATCCATCCTCCACATACTCACAACTCACTTTGCTTATTGTCTTCATTAACTGAAGAATTGATTTCTCAAGTTCTCAGAGATACTTTGCAACTGAATTCTGTCTCTGGAATCTCTTCCATCCTGTGGTGACTAGTACCATCACCAGCATTTTCTCAAATACTCACCCCCCCCACCCCCCCCCCACCCCCCCCCCCGCAAAGAATGAAATTACCATTCAGACAATATTGATAAGACAGATAAGACAATTAACACTGTGCCCATCCCCCGCTGCCTGGTTCTCTAGCTTTCAGTTTTTGTCTCACTGTGACTATTGCTTTCCCTATAGAGTTGATTTTGCTGCCACGATGACATCAGGGAGCACAGAAGTCCGGGCATAGGCTTCCTGGGTTAGAGTTATGCTTGTATATCATACCAATTAGAGCGTGCGACTTACCTGCTGCAAATCTGTCTTTTTAAATGTGTGAGTGAGGTGTTCATACCTAATTCCAAAGCCATAAGAATTACATGGGATAATGTTTATAAAGTGCTTAGCATGCAATACACACCGATAATTACAGCTGTCATCCACATATGTAGACATTTCCATGACCCACTTTCTCTGCTTAACTTCACTTCATAAGTTTTCTATCTTGTTACTCATTGCTCATATTCTTTCTTTTGATGTCCACAAGATGCTTCATTCACCATCTTTATAATTAACTCAGGCATTTCTTTGTTGATGGACATTTAAGCTATTTCTGGTTCTCACCTATAAATGATGTGATTAATATTTTAGAAGGTAAATATCTTTTTAAATAGTCAAACATAGTTTCGTCCCAAGCTCATGTAAAATCTCATTATGAGTCCCATGGGTACAGAGAAGTCAGACTGTCACTGTTCTTCAGGGAGCATGCAGTACTGAGTGGAGAGTTAGCAACGGCAGACCTCGAGGAGGACTCTGCCCTCTGTGGCTGAAGTGAAGTGGGTGTGACAGAAGGGTCTGCTGACCGGTGGGAACGTTTAGCCCCTCCATCCAGACATGCTTGCAGTAGGCCAAGCACCTCTGTGCATGCACGCATTCAGCCCTCTGGAACTTGTATGCTCTTGGGGGCTTAAAACCCCGACTCCAGAGCGAAGGACTGCTGTTCTCAGAAGCAGGAGAACCAGTGTCAGCGGTGGGTGGGGAGATGAGAAAAGCTTTGCCTTGGACTATGAGGGATGAGGAAGATGGTGTCTAGGGAGCAAGTTACAGAAAGGAGGCGCACTGGACGGGAGCACTTTCGGGGAGAGGGGAGAATGGTAGGAACCAGGCCAAGTTGTTTCACTCCTGGATTGCGAGTTCAAGTGCTGGGAAAAGAACAGGGACTTCTGTGAGTGAGGATCTTGGCTTACTGGGGGGTCTAAATGAGCCACTAATGAATGATAAGGGGTACTGGCTCCCAGGTCACCACACCCACCCACTCGTCATCTTAAAACTGGATGACAAGTCACTGTCGCAGTCCCAAGTGCCAGACATACTTTATTTAAAAATATTTATTATTATTTTGTATTTGTGATGTGGTGTGTGAGTGTGTGAAGTACACATAGAGGTCAGAGGAGAACTTCAATTAGTCAATTCTCTCCTTTAACTGCAGTCCCACGATTCAACTCTGCAAGTGCTTTTAAGCACTGAGACATGTTGCTGGACCACCTGGAATCAATAAAAAAAAAAAATTAGTGTTGCAAAAAGAGGTAAAACAAAAGAAAACAGAAACACATAACATTTACTGTCTTAACCACTTTAAAAGAACAGTCCAGCAGCATTAGATATATTCACTTTCTTCTCCTGAAACTGAAACTAAACATAACCTCTCTTTCTGTTTATCAGCAACCACCATTTTAATTTCAGTACCTATGATTTTAACTACTTTAGATCTCATAAGTAAACAGGATCCTGCAGTATTCCACTTTTGAGACAGGGTCTCACTGTGTAGCCCTTGTTGGCCTGAACTCACTGTGTTTCAAGGCTGGCCTCAAACTCACAGAGATCCATTAGCTTCTGCCTCCTGAGTGCTGGGATATTAAAGATGTATGCCACTGCATACAGCAAGCATTCAGTTTTCAAAGAAAAAATATTTGTTTTATTTCATGTGTAGGACTGTTTGGCTTTCATGTATGTATACACACCACAGATATGCAGTGCCTTGGAGGCCAGAAGAGGAATTTGGATCCCATGGAACTGGAGTTACAGATGGTTCTGAGCTGTTGTGTGGGTGCTGGGAACCAAGCCTGGGTCCTCTGCAAGAGCAACAGGTGCTCTTAACTGCTGAGCATCTCTCCAGCCCTCACATCCAACATTTTCTGATTGTCTTATTTCACTCAGCATGTCCTCAAGGTTCATCCATTTTGACGTATGAGCTCGGATTTCCTTCCCTCCCAACATACTTGGATGCAAGTTATCCATATTAATTTTTCTTTGAGGCAGGGTCTCATGTAGCTCTGGCCTTGAACTTCCTAGGTAGCTGAGGATGTTCTTGGACTTACGATCTCCTTGCTTCTACTTCCCAAGTGCTAGGATTACAGGTGTGGATGACCAAACACGGTTTATGCAGTGTTGGGGATCCAATCAGGACATGTGCCTGCTAAGCAAGCACTCTACCTACTGAGTTACATCCTTAGGCCTCTGTTTTGGTTGTGAAACAGCATCTTTCTAGATAATCACGGGCTGATCTCAGACTCTAGGTAGCCCAGTCTAACTTTGGACTCATGACTTTCGTACTTCAGCATCCTGAGTGCTGGGATTGCAAGTATGTTCTACCATGTCTGGCTATATATATTATGTACACCTATTCTTGTAATCCTTCAATAACCAGGCTCTAACCACTTCTCTGGTGCTCCTCTCATTCCTCAGACTGAGAAGTGCATGGGTATCAGAGCTCTATTTAGTCCAATAAGGTAATATCCCAGTCATCAGTGATTTACAGGGAAAGAGGACTGGGTAGGATGCAGAGCCTGGGGTTGGCCCTGGTTTCTGTTTCTTGTAAGCTGTGGGCATGAACAAGCCTTCCTATTCCCAGTCCTACAGCATCTCTGGTCCCCATCCATGGTCAGGAAGCAGGACAGGATCATGGTTCTGTGCGGGGTTCTGCGGACAAGTAACTTCTCGCAAGAACAGTGGTTATAGTGATGACCATGGATGGTTAATGAATCACTACTGAAAAAATGCAGTTTTCTCAGAGCATGCTGGGAGGGCAGATGAGAGGGAGCAGGAAGAACACACTCCTTTCCATCATGTGAGAGAGCAGGTGCATAGGTTACACATAGCTGAATCCTCAGCAGCCACTCCTTCCTCTGTAGAGCCAGTGCCCAGGAAGTGCTTGAGTATGCCTGGAAACCTGAGCTTGGCTGGTCAGAGCACACCTCCAACTTATGTGTCTTCTTATCAAAGCTGTGCTGCCATGACGCACCATTGCTGTGGTATTCACAGGTGAAGCTCTTGTAAGGTAACACATGTATATCAAACACCTCCATGAATCAAGGACAGGGTTAAAGACTTACATTAAAGATGGTATGTGTGTGTGTGTGTGTGTGTGTGTGTGTGTGTGTGTGTGTGTGGTGGTGGTGGTGGTGGTGGTGGTGCCTGCAGAGGCCAGAAGAGGGCACTAGATCCCCCGAAACTGAACACAGGTACTGGACACTGAACTTGGATTCCCTGAAAGAGCATCACAGACTCTTAGCCATGGAGCCATCTTTCCGGTCCAAAATTTGCTTTAAAAACCACAGCCAAATTGAGTGCTAATTCACATACCTCCAATTCACTCTTTTAATGTATACAGTTTAGTGGTTCTTAGTATATTCACTGATGGGTGCACTCATCTCATAATCAATTTTAGAACATTGTGATAACCCATCCTCCACACAATGTTACACAAATGATTTCTAGTTCAATCCCCAACAGTTTCTTCTTTCCTCTCTGTGATCTTGTGAGCAAGCTCTTTACTGTCTACATTCCTACAGGCATTTTGGTTTTCTGAACTCCCACCAGAATCACCCATGTGGTGGAGCTAACAGTATTCTAAGGTTTCTCTAGTACACATCTTCAGATATTTCTACAGTACTCAGTTCTAAGGCCTTGGGGCATATGGTCAGATTTATGACAACAAACCCCACTCCTGGTAACGGTTTTCAACATTAGTTGCTTTTCTTATTGTTGTGACAACTCAAGGGAAGAAATGTTGTGCAATATTAATTGAAGATGTGCTACATTCTTTTATGCTGTGGAGTACTTGTTTAATAATGCAAAGATGTGTTGCATTCTCTCTTTCTCTCTCTCTCTCTCTCTCTCTCTCTCTCTGAGACAGGGTTTCTCTGTATAGTTTTGGTGCTTGTCCTGAATCTCGTTCTATAGACCAGGCTGGCCTCGAACTCACAGAGATCTGCCTGACTCTGCCTCCTGAGTGCTGGGATAAAAGGTGTGCGCCACTGCTGCCCAGCTGTGTTGCATTCTTTTATGTTGCATTTGTTTAACTCTGTGAAGCTGTGTTACTTTGCCTGTCTAAAACACCTGATTGGTCTAATAAAGAGCTGAACAGCCAATAGTGAGGTAGCAAAAAGGACAGGTGGGGCTGGCAGGCAGATAGAATAAATAGGAGGAGAAGAATGTAAAAGAGAGGAGGGAGAAAAGGAGGAGAAAAGGATGGTCAGGGGGCTAGCCACACAGTTGGACATGGAATAAGAAGGAAAAAAAGATATACAGAAACAGAAAAAGGTAAAAGCCCAGAGGCAAAAGTTAGATGGGATAATTTAAGTCAAGAAAAGCTGGCTAGAGATAAGCCAAGCTAAGGCCGGGCATTTATTCATAAGAAAGAATAAGTCTCTGTGTGATTATTTGGGAGATTCAAGCCATTGCAGTCCCTTTGAAGAAATGGAAAGACTCAACTTAAAATTCATATAGAATTTCAGGAATACAGACTGGTCAAAACTATGTTTAAGAGGAAGCAGACTGGGGACTTACTGGTCCCAATTTCAGAACCTGTTATAAAGCCACAGCAACCAAAATATCATGGTTCTGGCATACTGAGCAATGAGATAGGCCAATAGGCATTTAGAGATCAGTGGAATAGAATTCAGAGTTCAGAAACAAAGCTATACATACATCAACTATCTATGTATAGGTATAGCTATATATATACACACATATATGTAAGCATACATACATATACATATATGGGGATGCATGTATGTATATGGTACAACACCACTGAGCTACACTCCCAGAGACTCGGTTAATTTAATTTTTTTTTTTTTTTGATACAAGATTTCACTGTGCTGCCTAGGCTAGCCTCAACCTCCTAAGCTCAAGCAGTCTGTTTGAGTTTCACAAGCAGCTTGAGGAAGGGCTTGTGCCACCACATCAGCCTCAGTGTTTTTGTTTGTTTGTTTGTTTTTGTTTTTGTTTTTTGTTTGTTTGTTTTTTGTTTTTGTGAGGCAGGGTTTCTCTGTATAGCTTTGGTGTCTGTCCTGGATCTTGCCTCCAACTCACAGAGATCCGCCTGGCTCTGCCTCCCAAGTGCTGGGATTAAAGGCGTGTTACATTTGTTTACGCTGCATTTGTTTAACGATGTAAAGACATGTTGTGTTGCCTGCTTAAGGCACCTGATTGGTCTAATAAAAAGCTAAACGGCCAATAGTTAGGCAGCAGAGGGATAGGTGGGGCTGGCAGGCAGAGAGAATAAGGAGGAGGAGGAATCTGGGCTTGGGAGAAGAGAAAATGAAGGAGAAAGAAAAGGGGATGCCTGGGGTCAGCCAGTTAAGTGGTTGCCAGCCAGCCCGACATAGAAGAGGCAGGAAAAGTAGGACATACAGAATGAAAGGTAAAAAGCCCTGAGGCAAAATGTAGATGAAGGGAAACAGGTTAAATTAAGTTATAAGAGCCAGTGGGACAAGCCTAAGATAAGACTGAAGTCTTCATGCCATGATTTGGGAGCTGGTTGGCAGGCAAAGAAAGCCTGCTTCACCCTTGAGCTGGAGTTACAGGTGGCTGTGAACTTCCCGAGTGAGTGCTGGGTCTTCCACAGGGTCAGTATTCAATCTTAACCACTAAGCTATTTTTACAGTCCCAGGTTTCAGTTGATTTTTGACAAGAGAACCAAGACCATCCAGTGGGATAAAGAACAGCCCTTTTAACACGCGGTGCTGGGAGCTGCATGCCCACAAGCATGGGAATGAACTGGGCCCTTATCTTACATAACATGGAAAAATTAATCCAGAGTCCACCAAACACCTCAGTGTCAGAGACAAATCTGTAAAAAAAAAAAACAGAGGAAAAATATGATGAGGAAGTATGCATGTCCTTGGGTTTGGGAATGATTTCTTAAACATGATACCAGAAGCATAAGCAACAGCAACAACAAAAACCCACAAAATGGGCTTTCTCAAAATTCAGAGCTTCTGTCCTGCAGAGGATGTTCCTAGGTGGGAAGATACTGCTCAGGATGGGAGACGATACTTAAAATATATCTGATATGGGCATATGAAGAACTCCTAAAATTGAAAACAACAACACTCCAACAAGCAGATTAAAAATGGACTAAGGACTTGGAGAGGCATACTTCCAAAGAAGATATATAAATGGCCAACAGGCACATGAAAACAAACTCAACCTCACTGGTCACTAAGGGAATGTACATCAAAACTACAGTTGGCAACTAAATCAATATCACCACCACTACCACAGCCAACAAAACTCTGACAGTTAGCTGGTGCTTGATGCCTCCTACGATAAGCAAAATAAAAATGTGGAAAATCAGAAGTGTTAGAGATCGTCTTCATTTCTTTTCTTGTTTATGTATTAAAACTCCTCTGACAAACATCAGTTTAAGGAAGTTTATTTGGGCTCATGATCGAAGGGTACAGTCTGTCAGGGCTGGTGGGAGGGTCAAGGGGCCAAGAAGCAGCTAGTCATACTCTGTCCACACTCAGGAAGCAGAGCGTGATGAGTACAGGGTCCGTCTGGGGAATGGTGCCACCCACAGTAGGCAGCAGGTCTTCCTATTTCAATTAAGCAGTTGGAGGCCTGTCTCCAAGATGATTCTAGATTTTGTCAAATTGACAACACTAAGCATCCTGGAGATGGTATGAAGAAATTAGAAATGTTACTCATTGTTGGTGGTTGTAATAGTACAGCTACCATTGAAGACAATTTGCTAGTTTCTCAAAAAGCTAAATAAATATAAATGGCTGTGTAGGACACACCTGGAATCCCAGTGGGAGACAGAAACAGGAGCAGGAGTTCATGATTACCCTAGGCTACACAGAGAGTTTGAAGCCACTCTGGGCTACATGAAACCCTGTCTCAAAACCTTAAAACATAAAAAAAAAAAAACCAAATATGTATTTTTTTATACAGCCTACAATTCCTCTTCTAGGAACCAGAGAATATAAAACACATTTTCAAGCAGAGTAAAGGGGGTGTATTTTGCCATTGTATTTTTAGTGTGTGTGTTTGCAGATGTGCAGTGTATGTATGTACACTTGCATGTGGAGTTCAGAGGGCAACTTTAAGCGTTATTTCTCAGAAGTAACATCCACCTTATTTTTTGAGACAAGGTCTCTCATTGGGACCTGAGGCTCTCTGACTAGCCTAGTCTGGCTGGTCAGCAAACCTCGGGGAGGCCCCATCTCTGCCTTCTCAGCGCTGATAGTATAAGCATGCATCACTGTGGCCAAGTTTTTGGTTTTTCTTTTGAGACAAGTTTTCTCTATTTCTCTTGGAACTCACTCTCTAGACCAGGCTGGCCTCAAACTCACAGAGATCTGCCTGCCTCTGCCTCCTGAGTGCTGAGATTAAAGGCGTGTGCCACCGCTGCTTTGCCTGGTGGGAAGGTGTTGTGTGATATCCATCTAAACTTTCTATTTCTTTATATAACTGTCTATGTTCCTTTTCCTCTCTCTTCCAAGCCCCAGGAACCCGCCAGTAACTCAAACCGGCGGCTGCCGCTCATTTGAGAGAGAGAATTAGGAACTGTGGGGCGTTTACCGACGTCACCGTTCCTGGAGAACTTACCGACGTCACCGCTCTGTGTGTTGAGTTCTGAATCCTCTTTACCACCACGCGAGGATTCTTCTCAGATCACACTTTATTGGAGCGCCTCTTGGTTAAGGGACTTTGTCTTTAGTATTTTTTTTTTTTTTTTCATAACACCGGCCTTTATCCCTGTTCATTTGTCCTTTTTCTTTAGTCCCTTTTTTTTTTCTTCCCTTTTTTTCTTTAGCCCTTTTTTTCTTTAGCCCCAAGTTCGGGCGCCAAATGTAGCTTGATTTTTTCGCCTCGCCCACAGTCAGGACAAATCTCTGTCACCCGCCAGTCCCACAGCCGCTCAGACCCAACCAAGTAAACACAGACACTTATATTGCTTTCAAACCGCATGGCCGTGGCAGGCTTCCTGCTAACTGTCCTTATCTTGCTAACTGTGCTTTTATCTTAAATTGATCCATTTCCATACATCTGTACCTTGCCATGTGGCTGGTGGCTTACTGGCGTCTTCACATGCTGCTGGTCATGGCGGCGGCTGCTGCGTCTCTGGTCATTGCGGCGGCTGCAGCGTCTCCTTCTGCCTTTCTGTCCTTTTATCCTGCCTAGCCACGGCCGATCAGGTTTTATTTATTAACCAATCAGAGCAACTTGACATACAGACCATCCCCCAGCACAGCCAAGTGCAGACCATCTCAAACACCTGCACTCAGGCCCATGGTCCTAATCATCCTCTATACGGACCTGCTGGGTAACGCCACAAAGAACCTGAGAATGGGCTCCCACAGGACATACAGAACATCCCACAGCAGGAAGGAGTCTTACTTGGCGTCACTGAGCAAGTTTGAGACAGAGCCCAGGTCTTGTACCTCCACTGACTGGAGTTGCCAAAGGCAAGCCAGCAAATGTGAATTCTTACCTTTTAGGGTGGATGTCTGGCCTCTCAGGCCATCTCATTCTTTACTGACACAGTGTCTCATTCTATAGCTCAGGCTTGACTGGAACTCCTGGACTTCCTCCTGCCTCAGCCTTCAGAGTGTCAGGATTGTAGGCATGAGCCTCCATAGCCACTTTACACAGAATCTTAAGTGTTTTTCAGCCATTCAGGACTGATGAAGGAGGATGACTCTGGGAATAAGAAATCAGTGTGGCTTTAGTTAGGAGGAGAGGAGATCAGAGCAGATCAGAACAAGGGGACTTGAGGCTGAGGTGCACCTCTGAGGCTCAGGGACCAGCAGATCAGTTGCTGCCAGTCAGGGGTATATAAACAAATCGAGGCTGGAGTGAATGGCAGGAGGCCTGAGGATCAGCACCCAGCCCCCAGCCACCTAGCGTGACTAGGAAGTTTTGGCTCTCATTGTGGAAGGGCATCTGATCTCTCGAAAATGATTCCTTGGCTTCCTATTGACTACCTACTATGTGCCTGGTATTGGCAGGGTGCTGGGGCTACAAAACAAACGAAATAAAGGTTGAAATACATAGATAATCCTCAACAAAATCATTCTAGAGAGCCAGGCACAAGTGACCACCACATAGTGTGAAGTCCTGATTCCATGACATGTTCAGAGGAAGTAATTGCATAGACACAGAAGTCAGTGGGGTGGACTGGACTGCCAAGGGAAGAGCGGATGGATGAGGGATGATGGAGAATGTCCTAACACTGTTCTGTAGTGATGGCTCACACAACCCATAAATGCACTAAAATCAGTCTTGTGCATTTAGGTGAAGTTTATGGTGTCTACATTATAGGTTTTGACAAGCTGCTTCTTGTTGTTCTTGTTTGTTTTTTAATCACAGGACTCAGTCAGGGATAGGGCCCCAGAGAATCTGCATTTAACTTGGAGGTGAAGCCAGCATGTGTCAGCACTCAGGACAGGTGGGAGCCCAGAGGAGAGCCATTTTTACCATAGAAAATACAGGCTTGCCCTCACTGCGCCATCCACACCAGCCCCTAGGATTTTTGTCCTCTTCTCACACTGACTCTTATTCCCCTTCCAGGGAGGGAAGTGCTGGCTTTCAACCTGGCCGGTTAGCAAGAGGAAGGTACACTGGGTTGGGGGCACCAGCTTCCAGCCATGTCCCAAGCAACGGATGGGAGCTGGGAGGATAGACGGGGCGTGGAGTTGACACAGCACATCTGCCTTCAGCTCCTAATTTGATGTGAGTGACTTCTGGGTACCTGTGTGGTCCTCTCTAGATCTAATTGTGTGGGTCCCTCCTAGGCTCCCTGGACAGCTCAGCAAGCAAAGAATTAACATCTGGCCCAGTAAGGGACAACCAGGACCTCACCAGTGTCTGTGCTGTTTAGTCTGTCACCCTGGTGAGGTTTGTTTGCTTGACTGTTTTGTTCCATTTGGAGATAGGTTGTGGTTATGGTGCCCAGGCTGGTGGCATTAAACTCCTACCTCTGTTTCCTAAGTAGCTTGGACTATAGGAGTCCACCACTTACCCAGCTTGTGGCATATTGATTGATTTTTTTTATGGTTATCCCACCATTTTCTTGGTCTCAGGACTCTAAGGTTTAGAGGTAAATTGTTTGGGATGTGGTTCCCAGACTGACTTAAACTCTGGTCTTCTATCTCTTCTTGTTAGGTAGCCGCTCAGCTCTTGAGGATGCGGTTGACTCGGGCATAGTCCAGCTCCTTAGATAGTGGGGATCTGGACTTGAGGCCCAGGTCTGATGTGGGAGAAATTGCGTTTCTTCTTGGAAGGGCCAAGAGGTTTGCAACATGGGTGTGGGAAGAGGGAGCTCGGGATGATCTCCTTTGTGGTTCCAACCTGCCCAGGAGCCTGGGACACCCTTGCCTGTGGGCAGTGCCCTGGAGGTGAGTCACAGGGAGGAAGACTGTTCCTCTCTAGAAGGAGGCCACCCACCAAGGCTTCATTATCCTGCACAATGTAAAGTAATTGCCTCCTTTTAGTCAGTGCCTAATAGGAACCCAGCACTGTGGGAGGTGCTTCCTCTGCTTTATCCCACTTAATCCACCAACACAGCAAAAGGTAGGCGGTAGTCTTCTTGTTACTGAAGAGGAAACTGAGGCTCAGGGTGAGGCAGCCGGGTAGTGCGCATTCCTTCCCTTCTGCTGGTTGCAATCTCACTCAGCTCAAGATCTGTCTCATTCCCTGCCTCCCCTCCGGGCCGTCTCTGTCCTGTGTCCGCCACTTGCCTCATGGATTGTGGGTCTCAGAGCGTCGGTTGCCGTACTAGCCTGGAGCTTCTAAAACCCAGGAAGCTGGTCCTACTGGGCTCTGTGGGTTGGGCCCCTCAGTCTCCGGGCTGGACCAAATAACCAAGTTAAGAAGGAACTCAACCAAGGTCACAAGGGGTAAAGCGAGTCCTGGCCCTCACCTCGCCCTTCAAGGTCAACATGGTGACCCTTTAAAAGTCATAAGGAAACAACCCAGTGAGTCTGAGAATGAGGTCACTCTGCTGGCAAGTAGGGGATCTGGAACCAAACTGTGGCCTATCTGGGCCCAAGGCCCATATTCTTTTCAGCATGTCAGGGAAGCTGCCTAATGTTTTAGCCTGTAGGGTTCTTCTTTATTACTGTATCCACAAACCACCTGTTAGTTAAGCCAATAGTTTTTCTTTAAAACAACCCACTTAAAGAAAAGAAAAGCAACCCTCTACATTTATTCTAAAAAGAAATGTTGGCTGGGAACCCACTATCACTGAACTATCTATTAAGTATTTTACCAACCAGCCCCCATGGGACTGGACTAGGCCCTCTGGATACAGGAGACAGTTGTTTAGCCCGAACTATTTGGGGGACAGCCGTCGGGGGGGGGGGGGGGGGGGATTGGGATCCATCCCTGGTACATGGGCAGGCTTTTGGGAGCCTGGTGCCTGCGGTGTGGGACCTTGCACAGCCTTGGTGCGTCATCGTCGGGTAGGGGCTTGGACCTGCCTGGGGTAGATGTGCTGGCCTCTGCTGACTCCTCATGGGAGATCTTGATTTGGAGGATGTGGGGATGGGGAGTGGCTTGGGAGGGAGAGCTGGGGGGTGGGAGGAGGGAGGAGGGGGGATCTGTGGGTGGTATGTAGGGTGAGAATTTCTTAATAAAGAAAATGAAAAGAAAAAAAAGTATTTTACCAACCAAGCTCATCGGAGCGCATCCACTGTTGTTTCGGGTACCATGAGTCAATGCTCTGTGACTACACCCTGTGCCCCAGTGCTCCGTATTGCTCCCGGGGACCCTTTCAAGTCTCTCCTCTCTCCGTCCTGTTTACTGTTTGTTTGGTCACACGATGCTTAGAGTTCTGAAGGGTGTTGGAAGGGACACAGACTTTCATCATGTTCTTGAGTCAAAGACCACTTGTGGCATGTGTCAGGACAGCTATAGGGAGCTAGTGAATGTGGAGTTCAGATTCTCTCTCTCTCTCTCTCTCTCTCTCTCTCTCTCTCTCTCTCTCTCTCTCTCTCTCTCTCTGTGTGTGTATGTTTCATACTGCTCATAGTTCATTGGCCAGAACCGGCCACATGGTGCAGCCTTACTGCAAGAAGGCAGGACATGCAGACTCCCCAATACCCAGGAAGGAAGAATCAAATACCAGCATTCACAGAGAGGAATCAATACAATTGTTCTTCTACCCATGAGAGAACTGAAGCCCACAGAGGTAAGTGGACCAAAGCCACACTGATGGGCAGTGGTTAGGCCAGGATTTGAACCCAGAAAGGCTGATATGGGGCTTTAATATATCTCCCCATATTAAGATTCCTAATTTAATCATGCCTATGAAGACCCTATTGCCACATAAAGTAAGACTCACAGCACCAGGGATTAGGAAGTGGCTACCCTTGATGCCATTACGCAGCCTTCCACACCATCTGGGAGAACTCTTACCGCGAGTCTAGTTATCATTGGCTGTCCCTTTCTTGGGGCCCGGTCTCCTTCGGCATTGAAAAATAGCCTTTTGTCCTGGTGTGTTCTTTTCTGCTGGAATCACAGATTCATGGGTAGGAACTATGGCTGATCTGTCTTCTCCACAGAGTTGGGCAAATACAAACAATGCAATTGTATAAATGATGAAATGGGCTAAAGAGATTGATTGCCCAGGGGGTTAAGAGCACTGGCTGCTCTTGCAGATGACCCGAGTTCAGTTCCCAGCATCCACATTGGGTGGCTCACAACTGCCATTAATTCCAGCTCCAAGGGATCGGATGCCTTTGGCTTCCACAGGAGCCTGCATACACATGTGCATACCCCCATACAAACACATGATTAAATATAATAAAATAAATCTTAAAAAGAAAGTGACGGAATAGACTGAGCTGGAAGTTCCCTTGAGGGGGCAGGAAGCTGCTGTGGCGAGGATGGGGCAGGGAGTGGTGTCCCCAAATTAGCCGTCATTTTGAGCATGAAGAATGGTGGGCAGTGGTGCCCCCAAATTAGCCGTCATTTTGAGCATGAAGGACGGTGGGCAGTGGTGCCCCCAAATTAGCCGTCATTTTGAGCATGAAGAACGGTGGGCAGCTGCCCCCCAGGGCTCCTGTAGACCTCTTGCCCTGCCACAGTTTCATGCCTGCACATGGAGGAGGTGAGAGCTGAGGAGAAAGTTGGCAGGCTTCTCCCTAACACTTTTGATTCATTGACTCACATGGTGAATGTTTATTGGCTATCTCCACATTAGTAACATCCTCGGCTGGGGCAGCCATGGCCTCAGGAACCTCTTTTCGGTGCCATGTGGAAAGACTTCAGATCACGCCTACATGTTCGGTGCAGAGGCAAATCCTAAACAGTGAGGAGGAACAGAAACAGTCTCCGGGGAGCTAGGCTTCAGCCCCAGCT
>NC_134853.1:70476727-70639227 GCF_049852395.1 Peromyscus maniculatus bairdii | reverse complement strand
AAGTGGGGGTTGGCGGCAGGTGCCTTTACCCCCGGTTTGAATCCAGTCTTGACTGCCAGCGCGGGGGACCACGCGCACAGGCACAGGATTTCAGCGTGGCATCGGCGGGCGCCCCCGGCGTTTGTCCCGCTTACCAGGCGGCGGAAGGTCCCCGCGTGGACGGAGGCGGACGGCCCGCGGGCCGGGAGCCGAGCGTGAGAGCCGCCGCCCCGGGTTCTGCTCGCGCGGCCTTGCACAACGCGCCCGGATAAGCGCCGCGTCTCGGGGCAATTACCGCCCTGCCCCGCCGCCGGGGCTGCCTGGGCCGGGGGCCAGAGGCCGAGGGACTCGCAACCACCCAGGGAGCGCGGGCCGGCCGACCCGGCGGCCACCAGCGTGCCGGGCGATTTCACAACGCTCGGCCGGGGGCGGCGGGGGCGGTGCCGCGCGATGACGTCAGAGAGGCCACGCCCCTTCTGGGGAAAGCGGTCTGCGAGCTGGGACGTTGTGCTTCTTTGCGGCATCTTTTTCCTGCGTGTCTCCTTTTCTTGCTTTGCCTCCTTCCTTCTGGCATCTCCCTTCTTTTCCTTCTCTCCCAATCCTCTCTTCCATTCCTTCCTTCCCTTCCATCCTTTCCTTCCTGTTTCCTGCCCTTCCTTTCCGCCCACTCTTCCTTTCCCTCGTCCCTTCTCTCTCCTTGCTTCTCTTCTTTCCTTTCTCCCCTTCGTTTCTAACCTTTTACAAATTCTAAATTTCATTTTTATTGTAAAACAATTCATAAAATTTGCCATCTCAACGGAGTGTTAAAGTACAGTGGAGGGGAGTTCAATGTATGCACACTGTTGAGCCGCGGGTCTCTAGAACTTTCTCACCTTGCAAAACGCACTGCACCGGTTGCACACTTCCCCAGATCCTCTACTGCAGGGGCTCTTGACTACCGTCCTGTTACCTGCAGTTCCAGTTCTTTTTTTTTTTTTTTCCTGTTGTACCGTTCTCCCACCCCCACTCCAATCCCTTGCTTTCCTTCCCCTCCCTCTTTCTAATCTATCTTTGGCTTCTGAAGACAGTGGCCCCACTGCCCTGTTGGCAGCCCTTTGCAGCCCCTGCTGGGCCTGGCCAAGAGGCCTGTCAGCAAGGCTGTTAGAAGGCTGTGAGTCACCATTCCTCCCCCGTGTGTCAGGGCCAGTGGGCGGCCCCTGGAAGCCTCACCTGGCTTTTTGTGGTAGACAAACATGTCCTGCAGGAAACTCCTGCCAGCAGGAGTTAATTAGAGATGCTCTAACTCAGGCAGAGTCAGAGGGTCGGGCTGGGAGCCCCTGTCTTCTCTGGGCCATCCCCAAGCCTGGGGCTCCCCTTCTAGACATTGCAAGACAGCCGTGGTACTGATGATGGTGATGATAACCTGGCCCAAACACCGTTCAGTGTACCAAGCATTCCCACAGACGTGAGCTCATTCTTGTTCTCACAACCACCCTGGCAGGTGGTAGGTCTTCTTACTCCCATTTTACAGGTAAGGAAGCTGAGCCTCAGAGAGGTGGAGGGATTTGCTTGTGGCTACAAAGCTACTATGCTGCCGAGTTGGCAGGGTGGAAAGCCGAATTAGTATCGCCAAAGAAGGGGCAAAGTGTCTAGGTCCAAGTTCAAAATGCTTTTAAGCTGGACTTCCCCATCTGTGTTTCCATAGCAACTGTGTAGACCCCTTGCCTCTGGGCAGGGCTTGGTGAGTTTTGGTGTAGGACAGTGAATAAACAAGTGAGGAAGGGCTTGATGGTGTGCATAGTGAGGACAAGAGAGCTCATATCCAGCCAGGAGGAAGACCTTTGAATCAAATAGTGTCACCACCCAGCAGGTATCTGGGGTCTCCACTTTCGGTGCAGGGACTGTTCTGGGAGGAGGGGAATGAGGGGCTTTGGGGCACATCTGTAGCAGCAGCCCTTTTCTCCTTTTGGGAGACAGACCCTCTGGTTAGGGATGATTCACATTACCAAGTAGGTTCTGTTGCTGTCTCTTTACAATATATTGGTGTGAACACATTTCTTTATACCATGGGTAATGCTGATAGATTTGTAATGTTCACACATATCCATCTCTCCTTTATTTTTGGTTATTGGATGATGGACAGACTCTCCAGGCCTCTTGGAGCAAAGTGTAGTCACGTGATTCTCTTTATCCTTTACTCTGATTAGAAGTGGTGTTTGGACCTCTGAATATCTGATGCTCAATTCTTCAGTTGTGCTCAGATCAGGGAAACTTACACTCCAGAATGTTCCAGCTTTATTGGCCTGAGTTCCAGCACTGGTTGGAGGAGCAGCTAGTTTAGCTGAAATGGTTAGCTCAGAGTTCAGTGAGTGATGCTGTCTAAAAAAAAAAATAGAGGAAGACACCCTGACATCAACCTCTGGTATCCATACATCTGACATGGGTATCCATACACATACAAGAACACAGGCATACACCACACACACACACACACACACACACACACACACACACACACACGGTGGGGGGGGAGAGAGAGAATATATGTTTTAATTTATAACATCTTCCTGAAACATTTTTTTTTTCCTTTTTCAAGACAGGATTTCTTTTTGCAGTCCTGGCTGTCCTGGAACTCACTCTATAGGCCAGGCTGGCCTTGAACTTACAGAGCTCTGCCTGCCTCTGCCTCCAGAGTGCTGGGATCAAAGGTGTGTACCACTTTTGCCTGGCTCCCCTAAACATCTTTATCACAAACACTTTTAACTGTTTTTTACGACTTTGCATGTGTCAACCATACAGTTTGATGAAACGTGGCGTGTGTGTGTGTGTGTGTGTGTGTGTGTGTGTGTGTGTGTGTGCGCGTGTGCAGTGGGCAGCAGTCAATGCAGAGGTACACAACTGAGAAGTTGTGGGAATGCTCAGCCTCAGATGGGGCATCAAGCCACTGCGCTCCCTCCATCCCTGGCCCAGCCAAGGCTCAGGGAACGTCATGGAAGAGGAGGCAGAAAGAATTTTGGTAAGAAGCAAAGGATGGAGGAGAATGCTGAGAAAAGCTGTCTTTCTGGATAAGGCATGGCTATCACACTCATGGAACCACGACCTGCATAAGACCTGCTCAAGATCAAGCCCACCAAAATCCCTGCATAGATGGAGGAGATCTCCAGGCCCCACCCACTACACTGAGGTGTTGTTACTGGAAGTTAACAGCCACTGGGGGAGGGAGAAGCAGATTTTGGACAGTGTGGTCACTGGTAGGTTTCCCATGCTCCATTCGATGGCCCTATGCCCGTGCCCTTCTAGGCAGCACTGACTGGACTTAGAGGCTTATAAAAAATAAATAAAAGAAGACATAAGGTTGGGAGGGGACATGCTGGGGAGCTATGGGAGTGAGCTGAAGGGGGAAATGGGGTGTATCTGATCGTATGTATATACATGTATGAAATTCTCAATAACAAAAAAATATAAAAACATTTATCATAGATAATTGCCACAATCATGCCAGTGATTATACTCATTGCCTACAGAAGTTTATTGTGTTCCCCCTGGTTTTTCAAGTAGGCTTTTGCTATGTGTTCCAGGATGGCCTCAAACTCATGGCAGTCCTCCTGCCCCAGCCTCCAGCATGCTGGAACTACAGGTAGGCATCACCATCCATGACTTTGTGTCCCTTTAAAGGCCCTCTTTCCTTTCCACCCACCATGGGGACCAATGATTTGCTTTTGTCACCAAAGCTTAAATTATCTTTCCTAAATATTTACATAAATGGAATCTCCAGTGTTAAACACAGTATTGTCTGACTTCTTTTCAGACTGATTCAAAGCCATCCAGGCTGTGGAACATGTCAATAGCTCATTCGTTTTATATTGCTGAGAAGTAGTCCATCATATGGATATATTACCATTTCTTCACCCATTCCTGTGTTGACAGGTTTGGTATGTTTCCAGATTTTGGCCAGTCTAATGAAGTTGCTGTGAAAATTTGTGTACAAGAGATTCATTTTTTTGTGAGGTTCCTAGGGCAGGAATGGCTGGATCATGTGTTAGGTTAACTCACTTTTTCAGAAGCTGGCAACTGTTTCCCCATGTGACTGTGATAGCATCTTTCCTATCAGTGATTAAAGGGGGAGGGTTCTGGTGTTGTCACATGCTTCTCAGCACTAGTAATGGTCAGGCAGACCCTTACCCCCATTTTCCTTCCTTTCACTTTAATTTCCTTCCTTCCTTCCTTGTATCAGGACATTTGATCACACTGTGAACTCTGAGTTTGCATTACTTAAATAAAACCTGGGGTCAAGAGGTAGAGCCAGCCATTAGTTGATAGGAAGTACCCATAGAGAGGTAGAGGGAGAGTGGGAAACAGATAGAGAAACACACAGGAAGTAGTAGGAAGGACTTGGTGTGTGGTGGTCTTTTTTGGTTTGAGATGATAGAAGAGAGTCATACTGGGTCACCAGCTAAGGAGGAAGGTCAGTGATTGCTCCTTGGCCTCTCTGAGCTAGCAGGTTTTCACCCCAGCATCTGACTCCCAAGTCTTTGTGGGGAAATAGAACAATAGAGACTTAGTTTAAGCCTAACAGGAAGTCCCTCCAGGCTGCAGCCTGGGTGACCAGTTGGGGCACTGACTGCAGGGCCATGGGCTGCAGATGGTGATTAAAATATCAGTAGATTCATGTGCAGCTGCTAAGCCGACAGAAAAACATCATTTGGTGAACCTGGGCATGACCACATGAATGAACTCCACTGATAGCCACTCCAGAAAGTGGGCTCATGCTTGGACATTGTGGGAGGGGCTCCAGCCTGCCACCAACTAGGCTGTTGCTGCAGACAAACTGAGAAATCAGCAGATTTGGTGAGACACTTAGGAAGTCCATAAGGAGAGAGTTAAATAATATTAAAAGGAAAATTTTTCTCATGTTAAGAATGGGAAATACCACAATGTAGGGAGTTAGGACTCTGTATAGTGCTACTATGGATGACTTGCAAATGAAAAAAAAATAAATGAGGGGATAAACCACCTAGCTGGGATTGACATGATGCTGATTGTAATTACTATCAGTTTGGTAATTCAAAATTTATCCTTAAAAACGTGTTTTGGTAACTGTACCAAATATGAAAATTTGATTGATAAGATACAAGCCTTAGAAAGACCTATTAATGAAAATAAGAAAAATACTCAAATATGGACAGAGGAATTTAGACAAGAACCTCCTGTACCACCCCATGATGAAACTGATGAGAGGCAGCCCAAGGTTATTAGAAAACCAACCTTAGGTAATGATGAAGTTAAATGGAATCCTATAGACATATTAGATTTGAGGAGATTAAGAGGTTTTTTCATATGGTATGCCCTCACCCTATGAGAAGTAGATAGTAAACTCATGGGCAACTCAGAATAGAATTATCCTCAAGACTGGAAAGATTTGGCTTCAGCAACATTGGAAGCTGGTCCTCAGTTACAATGGTGAACATGGTGAAAAGAGGAAGCTGGGGCCATAGAAAAACAAAATAGGGCTAAAAGTATTAATTTTTCCCAAGATCAGTTTCTAAGTGAAGGCCAGTATGCTGAATTTCAAAGACAGTTAGAATCTGATGATCACACCTTGGAACTATGCCATTTAGCAGCCTTAAATGCTTGGGAGAAGGTTGAAGAATCAAGAAAGAGGTCTGAGTCATTTACTAAAATTAATCAAGGCCCAAAAGAAGCCTTCACTGATTTTTTTGCAAAGATTGACCTCAGTTGTAAATAGAATTATATCAGATTCAGAAGTCAGACAAATATTAATTGAATGTTTGGCTTTTGTAAATGCTAATTCAGGATACAAAAAGGTGATCAGGCCTCTAAAGGCAAGATAATGAATGGATTAGAAATATGGCTGATATTAGATCTCATATTTATGATATAACTTTAATAGAAGAAGTAGTCTCTAAAATTTTTAAGAAAAATCAAAATGTCAAATGTCTTAGCTGTGGCAAGCAATGTCATTTCAAAAGGAACTGTAGGCAAGGCATTCCTAGAAACAATTTTTTTTTTAGACATAATTATAAAAGAAGGCCCCAGCCTTCTGGAGTATGCAGAAGGTGTGGCAAAAGCCAACACTGGATTAAGGAACATAGATGAACAAGGAAAAATGAAATAAGTTTTTTTTTTATATAAGTTTTTTGCAACATAAGGCATATTACATGTATACTACACAGTCCTACAGGACAAGCAGTTATAGGAAGATCCAACCCTACTTTAAATGATATGCTTATTAAACAGAAAGAGTTAACAAAGACCCCCAGAGATAGATTACATAGTGCTTTATTAACTTTAAATTTTTAAAATGATAGTGAGCAAAACACAATAGAGACTTTGTTGTGGGGAAAAAACTGCTGAAGTAAACTAGCCTATATATTTTAAGGATGTCTTAACTTCAGAATGGAAGTCAGGAAATATGTTGCATTGGGGGAGAGGTTATGCCTTTGTTTCCACAGGAAACAAAAAGCTATGGATTTCCTCAAAATTAACACAAATCAGATTTGACTTGGAGAAATTGTCTGAAAATCTTGGCTGCAGACATGAAGGAAGAAAAATTACAAGACAGGTGACATGTATGCTGATCCCTCTACATGGGAACAGCTCTGAGACTGGATGAGACATGATAAATCTTGTTGGCTACAGAGTCCTTAAGACTATTATTACATGCCATCATCCTTTTATATATCATGGATAGAGATTTATAATACAGTTTGGTTATGCAGTCCAAATAAAGTTGACAGATGCCTTTTACCTGCTCTAACATAGAGCAGATAGTTGATTTGTTCACATTACACATTCCATACTTGTGTTAATGCAGATATGTTTGTTACCTTTAAACGTTTGTGTGTTTTCAGAACAAAAGGACCAGATGCTAATGAAGATAAGACAAGTAGCCCAGATGATCCAGCTTCTCAGAATGCCTCCATTGCTGTTTCCTCAAAAATCTGCATCTGGGATAACTTCAAAGTGGCTAGCTAAGATGATCTAGCCTCACAGATTACTCTAGCCAGGACTTCAGTTAAGCCTTGAACTTTCCCATCATACAGAGACTGAACAATAAATGATACAGCTAGCTCTTCTAGGACTTGACCATTGCCCCAATTTTCTGAGGGTCCCCTAAAGATGACATTGCCCCAACACAGCAGGAAGTAATTTTAAGAACATGATGTTCACATTCCCAAGAAATGGGAGTGGGTTATGATATTTGCCGTTGTCTAGGGGGGTTGATTGCAAGTTGTTATTGGTCATAGTCAGGGAAAAAACTAAGCAAAGGAGGTTAGATGCAGGGATCTCTTTCTGAAAAGAAAATGAGGGGGATATATGAATGATAGGATAAAAGGGCAGATTAATGAATATACTTTTAAACTAAACAAGCAACTACTAGTATCAAATATTTTACATTGGTATGGATTTTTGTATATTGATACAAATTGAAGGTTATTTTTGTTATAACATACTGTATATATGTTTTTACTCTTGTTTAAGGTGTTGTACCTATGCAACTCATTTGAAAATAAAATGTAAAGTTCAAGTCTTTGAAAGCTTATATTACAAACTGTTTAGGATAGTTAAATGCAGGTTAGTAGTTAGTCACCTATAACAATCAAACTTGAAGTCATGTTAGGTATGTTTTCAAGGTTAAAGAGATATATTTCAGATAGATAGGTGGCATTCAAATACTTCATAGATCTACAGAATATGTTTTATTAACATAAGGCTTGTCATGACAGTGAGATATGTCTGCTCCTGGCAGCACCAATCTACTTCAAAGAAAATGATGGGCATCAAAGAACTTCCATATGGAGTTTTCTTTAAATGTGGCAAAACTAGCCACTGGACAAGAAACTGCCCTTGCCTTGACTGCTGACAGTATGCTGTCCAAACTGGACAAGCAGGACACAAAGGAAACCATTGCCAAACTTTGCCTAGACAAGGTAGGCCAGCCCTTCAAAATTCCTGCTTCACAGAAAAGTCTGTCAGATATTCTAGGCCTGTAGGCCAATGGATGTTCCAATGTTGCAGAGGAATCTTAGGTGACTGTCCAGGTAGCCAACTGTCTCTGTTGTTTGTACAGTTTTTAAAATTGCTTGCTCTGTACTTCCTGTTTACTCTGGCAGTATTTTATCCTTCTCAGGTCTCTGATGGGGTTGAAGGCTAGATAGTTATCCTTGTTACCAATTTCAAAAAAGAAACTCATAAATGAGATGTAAAGTTTATAAAGGTTGAGAGACATAAAAGCTTAAGTTGTTTAACTAAGAAAATGTTTTACGGTCTAAAAATATATTTTTTGGCTGGTAATACAAGTTATGACAGAAAGTGGTTTAGGTACAAAACTTTGGACTCACCAGGATAGGATAGATAATAGAGTACTTTCTCCAAAGTTGCCAAACAAATGGACTTGACATTGTGAATGTAATTCTTACCTGATAATTGTTCTTATTGTATATAGTTTTACTGTGTTAGAGTTAATAAAAAAGTTTCCTTTTTATTTAGACAAAAAGGAGGAAATTTTGTGGGATATTTGATCACACTGTGAACTCTGAGTTTGCATTAATGAAATGAAACCCTGGGTCAAGAGTTGGGGCCAACAACTAGTTGACAGGAAGTACTCATAGAGTCCAGAAAACAAATAGAGAAATGTACAAGAAGTAGTAGGGAGGGATTGGAGTGTGGTGATCTTTTTTGGTTTGGGGCGGTGGAAGACAGTCCTTCTTGCTGGGTTGCCAGCTAAGGAGGAAGGTCAGTGGTTGCTCCTTGGCCTCTCTGAGCTAGAAGGTTTTCACCCCAGCACCTGACTCTTGAGTCTTTGATGGTAAATAAAACCATAGAGACTTAGTTTAAACCTGACCAGAAGTCCCTCCAGGGCATGACCTGAGTGACCAGCAGAGTGCTGATTGGGGAGCTGTGGGGTGCAGAGGTAATTAAAATATCAGTAGATTCATGTACAGTTGCTAAGCTGACAGAAAAACATCACTTCCTTTCTTTTCTCTCCCTTTCTTTTTCTTTTTCTCTTTTCCTTTCTTTCTTCATGTAGCCTAGACTGGCCTCAAGCTTACTTTGTAGCCCAGGCTGGCCACAAACTTGCCATCCTCCTGTCTCAACCTCTCCAGTGCTAGGATTACAGGCATACACTGCCATATCCATCCATTTAACCACTTTCATGAGATGTATCTCCTTGTAGTTTGGAAAGTTGTGATAAAATATACAAACCACAAAGTCTACCAGTCTAACCTTTTAGATTGTCTGACTCAGCGACATCTAGTGCATTTGCAATACTGCACAATACTGCATTACCTCTGTAGTTCCACAGTGTTCTCACTTCGGTGTTTGGAAGCCCAACACTTGAGAAGTCTCACTGTTCCTGGCATCTGCTTTTCTTCCTGTGTCTGAAGATTGCTGTTCTGGGTATCCACGGTGTACTTGCAATCTGAGCTGCACAGACTGGCTTCTTGCACTCAGCACACTTCTATCAAGGCTGCCCTGCTGTGTTCTCTGCCTCTCTGAATAGGGTTCTGTTGTACATACGTGCCGCATTTTGCTCACCCACTCACCAGCTGATGGACATTGGGTTATTTCTACCGTTTGGCTGTAGTGGAGATGCTGTGATGGGCATCTGGATACAGGCTTTCATTGGAATTCTGTTTTCAGTTGAGGATGTATCTGGGGTGATTATCTGTTGTAATTTTATGGTTAACTCTTTGACGAGCCACCACACCATTCTGCACAGCGGGTACATCACTTCACCTTCTCAGTAGTGAGGCAAGGATTCCAGGTCCTCATGATCCTTACTAACACTTGTTATTTTCCATTTTCTGGATAGCATCCATGTTAGTGGTGTGAAGTTGTAACCCATCACACCGATTTTATTTTTATTACAGCTTTTCTATTCCTGAGAAATTAATATTGGTATACAACAAAATACAGTCATTTCTCCTCTCCAATCCTCTGATCCTCCTCACAATTTCGTAGTTGTTGTTGTTTTTTAAATAATCTGCTAAGTCCAGTTAGCGCTGTGCATGGGTGTGGGACCATCCACTAGAGCATGGGAAGCTACTAGCAGACACATCTACAATCAAGAACGATTCTCCCTCCCCCAGCCGCCTTCGACTGCCAACAGCTCCTCACTAAGGGGTGGGGCCTGGACCCCCCATCTCTGTGGGAATTTTGACTGGTTCAGTCTTGTGGAGGCAACCGCAGCTGCGGTGACTGCGTGAACACAACAGTCGTGTCATTGCCCCCTTTTCTGAGACGTTCCCTGAGCCTGGGTCAGCTGGAGCCTCCTATGCCAGCCGGTT
Organism: Peromyscus maniculatus bairdii; assembly: GCF_049852395.1. NCBI lineage: Eukaryota > Metazoa > Chordata > Mammalia > Rodentia > Cricetidae > Peromyscus > Peromyscus maniculatus. The sequence continues at coordinate 70,628,956 of NC_134853.1, read as the reverse complement.
TTAATTTTGAAGCTAATGTCATTGGGTGAAACGTTCTGGACTGACATTCTTTCTCCTCCTGTCTTAAAGGATTTGCCCTGCTGTCTTCGGTCTCACATTGCATCCAGCAGCAAATCTGCTGCCATCTTCTTCCCACTGTGTGTGCCAGGTGTCTTTCTCTCATTGGTCTTTTAGATTTTATGATTCATTTTGAGTAAGTTGACTATGGTGTATGTAGTTTTATTACGCTTTTAAGATTCATTGAGCCTGTTAGTGTTTTGCATTTATACTTTTCAATCTGACTGGGACTTCAGAAGGTATTAATTAAATCTATTTTCAATTAATAGATAAATAAAAATTAACCAGGCATGGAGGAAAACACCTTTAATCCCACTGCTTGGGAGGCAGAGGCATGTGGAACTCTGTAAATCTGAGGCCAGTCTGGTCTACAGAGTGAGTTTCAGGACAGCCAGGGCTACACAGTAAAACCCAATATCAAGAAACAAAGCAAAATAAAAATATATAAATTATACAGATTAATGAGGAGCCATGTGATGTTTCAATAAAATTAAGAAAATTTTGCCATCCATTTTTAGATAGATTTATTGAGATATAATCTATACATGATACTATTCACCAACTTAAAATGCATAATTAAGTGAATTATAATTGATCTCTATCTACTATCATAATTTTAGAAGACTTTCATTATCCCAGAGGGGAACTCTGCACCTAGCTGTCACCTCTCATACACCGTCAGCCCCCAGACAATCGCTGAGGAATGGTTCAGCAGCTAAGGGCCCTGGCTGCTCTTCCAGAGGACCCAGGTTCAATGTCCAGAATCTACATGGCTGTTCAAAGCTGTCTGTAACTCCAGTTCTAGGAATCTGATGTCCCTTTCTGGCCTCCATGGGCACTGTACACATATGACACACAGACATGTGTACAGGCAAAAGACTCACGCACATAAAAATAAATAAATACAATTTTAAAAATGAAAACATCCTTTTCAGAAGATGTCCATAGACATCCACAGGTAACTGAACAGGTCTTTAGCACAAAAATGTTGGACAGAATATTCCTAGACTAGATTGCTTGTAGATCAGGATTTTCTCCTACCCAGGGTGATTCCTTTAGATATTGGAAGTTGCTCCAACTGAGGTGCTTTTGCTTATCTGGGCTTGGGGGGCACTGTGGGAAACAACACCTGGTATCTCTTCTTGTTAGATTGCACAGAATCTGTTATTTACCTACATGCTCTGAACATATGTGTGCAGGGGGTGTAATGAATAATGTTTCTTAGATCTGATGCAGCACCAAGTATACACTTTCCCCAAATTTGGTACTTAAAAATCCTAATTGGATCCACTTTAATAAATTCTGCAAAAGAACTGCTCCAAAATAAACAAACAAAAATTTTAAGAGGCCAGTTTATATTGTTACATCATGATGGGTGTTTCTCAAACTATAATAAGAATTACGACGTCTAGAGAGATGGCTCAGAGGTTAAGAACACCCACTGCCCTCACAGAGGACCTGGGCACCTACAATGCACATCAGAAGCATCTGTAACTCCAGTTCCTGGGGAACTGACACCCTCTTCTGGCCTCCTTGAGCACTAGGCATGCATGTGGTGCACAAATAAATAGTGGAAAAAGAATACTAAGACTGCGTGCCTCAGCATTGACTTAAACATGTTTCATCTTCATGTTATTTAAGTAGGTGCAGATATAAAATGAGATACAACCTTTTTATAACAAACAAACTTATGAAGTAAATGCTCACCTATACAGCCCACTGAGATCCGGCGCTGTGTGGCGAAGGCCACAGATCTTCTGGTCTTGCTGGCATGGTGAAGCCGTCTGCACTGTTGCAAAGAGCCGACCTGCTAAGCGGAAGAGTCTTTTGATTTTCATGAAAGCACCCCTCTCTCCGTGTGAATTTCCACTTGCTTCCTGCAGGGTTGTGATGTCATCTTTAGTCAATGTCACCCTGCCACATTTTCAGGTTACTGGTTATGTTTTGGGCCAGAGAGATGGCTCAGTGTTCAAGAGCACTTGCTGCTGTTGTGTGATGAGAGAGATGCCGCATGCATGTCCACTGATCCCAGACAGGGAACCTACAACAGGCCAAAGTACGGATACCACTGAAGTCCAACTTGGTGAACCAGTGAGTTGTATTGGGATTACTAACAGGACTATGGGTGAGGGGTCACTTACAGGAACAGAAACGACTCACAGACAGTGCATCCCCAAAGCCCAACCCAGCATGGGTGACAGCTCACAGAGCTGGGAACCTGGAGCACACTGCACAGCCCGCAGGCAGCTCAACAGGTTGGAGAGCGTCATTTCCAGGTGCCTCAGTTGGTCTAAACCTCTTCCAGGAAGCTGAGCTGGTTTCTGCTTCTGGGCAGCTGGTCTGGTCTCAGAGTCTTGCCAAACCTGAGTGTGGATCTCCTACTCACATAGAAGCCAGGTGTGGTGCTCTGCACCTGTAATCCCAGCACGGGGGAGGTGGAGACAGGCAGATCCCTGGAGCTCACTGGTCTGCTTGCCTAGCCGAATCAGTGAGCTCTAGATTCAGTGAGAAATTCTGCCTCAAAGAATAAGTATCGGGCTAGCAAGAGGATTTAGCTGGTAAAGGCATTTGCTACCAAACTCCAAACCTGAGTCTATCTCTGGAGCCCACGCTGTGGAAGAGAACGGTCTCCTGCAAGTTGTCTTCCAGTCTCCACACGTGCACTGTGTTCCCTCCAAAATAAATACTTAAAATTAATTAAAAAAAATTTAAATGTGGAAAGTGATTGAGGAAGACACCTAACATTGACCTCTCACCTACACACACATGCACACACACATGCACGCACATGATAAGATTATTTGGAAAAGAATGCACCCACCATTTCTGGATGGGTGTAGCAGGGAACTGTGGTTAGCCTGCTACGTTCCCAGCAGTTAACATCTCCCTCATGGTTAGCTTCATCTCCTCCCCTACCCTCCACTCCATCCCAGAGATGGAGAACAAATGTGTAGAGGAACCCGAAGCTTCTGCTGCATCCCGGTGGGAAGGGCTGATGGGGACTAGAGACTAAAGCTGGAGCTTTCCGGTGGAGGAGGGTGCTGTGAAGCATCCCTCAAAAGGCTTGCCGCAGGGATGAGACCTTCCCAAGCGCAGGGATAGCCAGTCACTCAGCGCTCCCCTGCCTATGGAACCGTGTCCATATCCACCCTCCTCAGCCTGTCTGTAGGCCTGGCTGACCCCATCTGCCTCACCTCCCCCTGCAGCTAGCGGAGGACTGACCCATGGACAAGATTCTCCCTTGAGTCTTCTCCTCATCTGGGGGTTTCCTTCCCTTTGACACTCAGATGTCCCCTGCCTTCCAAGAGAAGGGATGGGAGGCTGTTTTCTCCTCCTTCAGTCTTCCACAACCCACCCTACGGTGGCCTGTCTGCCCCACTCTAGTGTTGTTCCGGTCCACATCCGTACAGTCCTAAGAGGAAGCCATGTCTGACTGACTCCATCCTGCATGCTCAGCATGACACCTTGCTTTGCTGATTGATTGATTGTGGGGCTGGATGGAACCCGAAGCCTCACACATCCTAAGCACATGCTGGACCACAGCCCCAGCTCTTTGTTCTTGGCAAGTGTTTAAGACATTTGATAAGAAAAGATTGCGGGGGCCTGAGTACCCTGTGTGGGTATGGATGGATAGCTTACCGAGGGAGGCAGCGTGAACCCGCGGGAAGGTGGCTGTTGAGGCTGCTCTTCATTTCCTCGCTCAGAACTGGGGCTGCGGCCTCAGAGGCAAGGGAGAGAGCTCCACTTTGCTCTGAACAGAGGACAATTTACAGATTCGTGTCAGGTCTTGAGGAGACAAGATGACACCCTGAAAGGACCCGCCACTTGGTCTCCGCCACTCATTACCTATCCCCCCACTCCAGCAGCACTTTTGAGTGATGAGCAGAAGGACATAGTCCAGCTGCTGGGGGAAGGATGTTCAGGAGTCATTTTGGAATGGTGAGTTTTTGCCCAATATGCTGACTTTAGTTCCTGACTCCAGCATCAGGCACATCTCCACCTTAGCATCAGGCTGTTACGTACAGGGACGAGATTTCCAGCATTAGAACTAGATGGACCTTTATCATTAGATACAATCTACGTTTTACGGAGAAATACTCACGACAATGCTCAAGAACTGACTATGTTAGGTACCATACTGAGCACTTTAAAATCATCCAGCTTTATCCTTCCCACGGCATAAGATGAGGGCTGCCATCCGTCCTTCACAAATGGGGACCACACAGAGCTTGGGCCATCTGAACCGTCTTGCAGAGCTGGCAGGTGGCAGAGTCAGCTGTGCTCCAGGCCTACTGGCTAACCTGGCTCTCCCCACTTCCCATCACACATCACACCTGGAGGAAACAGACCCGCAGGAGGGCAGCATCTTGCCTGGGACCCCAGGCCCTCAAAGACAAGACTGCTGACTTTACCGGAGGCGCCTTCATTCCTGAGCCTTCCAAGACCATGAAAAGAATTTCAAGTGCATTCTAAGACCCGTGTCCACCCCCCTGTTGTGTGGAAGCCAGCCCGCTCTCAAGGACCCAGCCAGGGAGAAAGATTTCATCTCCAGGGCAGGCTCCACTTCCCATGGCGACGCCTGCTTGAGTCGCAGCTCTGGTATGAAGCAGGACTTGTTTAGGGCCGTGAGTGCTACAATCCCCATTGTGTCAAGTGGTGACAGTGTAATCCTCCCTAATAATTTCGTTCCCTCTTCAAGCTCCCTTCCATTACGCATCCTTAAAGTGTGGTTTCAAACATCTCTTTAGGTTTCCAGTCCCGTAAGCGTAGGGGGATTTGGTGATGGTTGGAGGTGGGGGCGCAGAGAGAATGTCTTCCACGCAATCAAATCACTCATGAGTGTGTGACTGAAAACCCCCCATCCCATCTGAATTCCTCTCTGAGTTATTTGTGTTTATTCTTTAATTTGTGTATGTATGTGTGTATGTGTGTGTGTATGTGTGTGTGTATGTGTGTCCGTGTCCATGTGAGTGTGTGTGGTGTATGCACATCTGTGTGTGCAGGTTTGTGTACTCCTGGGCACACGTGTAGAGTACAGATGAGGACGTTGGGTGTCCTGCTGTCACTCTCTGCCTTATATGCTAGTGACAAACTGTCCTGGAGCCTGGCGTTAGACTGGCAGTCACCAGCCCCAGGGAGCCTCCTGTCTTCCTATATCCTAGATCGTACTGGAGTGTGTGACCACACCCTACTTCTTATGTGGGTGCTGGGGATTTGAACCCAGGTCCTCTCCTCACTCGGTGCTGTCCTCGGCAAGTGCTCTTCCTCACGGAGCCATCTCCCTATCCTTTGTTTATGCTTTTACATAGAAATCTAAATTTATAAAAGAAAAGATAATAGTGCATTAAAACCCATTATCTTCATCAACCACTTCAACAATATCAATATATCATCAGTCTTATTCTAATATACCCTACCTACACCATAGAATATTATTACCACCAGAATACCCTTATCTCAGAATATTTTGTATATCTGGAGCATACACATCTTATATCACTAGATGATTATTTTATTTAAAATAACTAATATTCTATATGTATAAGGATTGAAAGTAATTTCTTATATCGGAGGAGGGGCTCACAAAGCCCCACCCCTAGCTGAGGCGCTGTTGGTCACTGGTGGCTGTTGAGGGAAGAAGAGTCATTTTTCTTTGGGGTTATGGTCCATTGTCCATGTTCCAATGGATGGCCCCACATTTGTGAGCAACAGGCAGACGAGGATGACTCTGGGTTATTAAAAAGTTGGGGAGACGTTAAGTTGGAGGGAAAGCAGTGGGGATGGATGTAATCAAAATACATTGTATATACGTATGAAACTCTAAACATGTATGACATTTAAGAGATTGGAAACAATTTCTTTGAAAAATATCTGTTTATTTTTTATATGTATGTGTGTGTCCTCACAAGTTTATATGCACCACGTGTGTGCAGACACCCTTGGATGCCAGAGGTTAGTGGTGTTGAGTCCTCTGGAATAGAGTCATAGGCTGTTGTGAGTAATCTGATGTGGGTGCTGGGAGCCAAACCTGGATCCTCTGCAAAAGAAGTAAGTGCTCTTAACTACTGATTCATCTTTCCAGCTAGTGAAAATAGTTTCTTAGTATCATCAAATACCTCGTCATTATTAAAGTATATGCATATCAGAATCCAGTCTGTACACTGAATGTGACTGATTACACACTCCTACCAACGGAGCCATCTCTCCTTCCCCGATTTTATATATATTAGTTTTTTGGAGACAAGCCCTAGCTGTCCTGGAACTTGCTCTGTAGACCAGGCTGGCCTCAGACTCACAGAGATCCACCTGCCTCTGCCTCCCGAGTGCTGGGATTAAAGGCATGTGCCACCACAGTCCTGCTCCCTACTATATTTTTTAAGGATGGAGTTTCACTATGTAGCCTAGGCTGATCTCAAACTCATAATTCTGCCTCAACCTCCTGAGTGCTGGGATTACAATACCACCAAGCCCAGATTTCTTTGTCTGCTTTTAAAAAACATTTATCTTTTGAAGAAGTTGGGCTGTCCTGGGGTGCCATTCTGTTCTGGATTTCACTGGTTGCATTCCCTAGGGATTATTTATTATACTCCCCTTGTCCCTGAAGTCCCCTTGTCTGAAGTGTGGTCAGACCCCAGGACACTAACTCGAGAGTGAGGTAGCCATGGAGGTGGCCCTGCAGCTGTTGGTTCGCAACAGGAGGTGGCTGCTGTCTGGTCTGCATTCTCTCTGGCTTGTTGAGATAGTAATCAGGGTGAGTAGCGTTCACAGTCTGGTCCATTCATTGTGATGCTGGCTTTTTGCCTAATGATTTTAGCAGTTACTGGTGATCCTTGCCTAATGCTATTGTTTCATCTGAGAGGTGATAGTCTACTTCTGAGTTTTCTTATTTTATTAGTTATGATTAAGAGATTGCATTCATGTATCATTTGGTAACTCTGAAATATAATTCCTAATAAAAGGCAGGATAAATTATCATCCTTCTATCTATCTATCTATCTATCTATCTATCTATCTATCTATCTATCTATCTATCATCTATCTATCATCTATCTATCTGTCTGTCTGTCTGTCTGTCTGTCTGTCTATCTATCTACCTACCTACCTACCTACCTACCTACCTACCTACCTACCTACCTACCTACCTATCTATCATCTATCAATCATCTATCTTCTCCTCCCTCCCTCTCTCCCTCCCTTCCCTTCCTCCTTCCCATCTTTTCCTGGAATTGAACATAGCACCTCCCACATGCTTGGTATATCTTCTACCATCGAGCAACATCCCCAGCCCTTTCAACCTTTCTTGATCTGTTTTTGGAACAATGAGCTTACTTTTCTCCAAAGGGGATATGTTGGTTATGTACTGATGCCTAACTCTACCTGCAAACCTAGTGGCTTAAACATCAACTTTTATTATATCCCACTTAGCACATCAACTTTTATTATATCCCACTTTGAAGGGCAGGAATCTGGGCAGGGATCAGCTGGGTGGTTCTTCAGTTCTTAGTGGCACTCACCAGGATGCTGTGGCTGGATTTGGCTCCTGCCTGGGCTGGGCTGAAGGAGCTGTGCCCACACATGGATGCCTGAGTGGGGATGGTTGGCAGGTTGGGGTCTGCTGGAATGGTCCACAGGAGTGACTTTTGAGACTTCTCTTGCATGGTGGTTTCTTATGTAGGAGCTTAGGACTCCCAGAGAACATTCTAAGAGGCTCACATCAAAGCTGCCAGACCTTCCTGACCTAGCTTAGGCAATCATTCACTTCTGCTGCATTGATGACAAGTGAATGCTAGAATTGGCCCAGCATCAGGGAGGAAGGTGACATACAAACACATGAACTTGAGAGGCTGAGTTTACTGGGACCCTTTTCTAGCTGCATGGAAGATACAGTCAAACGCTTCTGCCTCTTGAAATGTACCTGGCTCCTTCTCCCCTCTCATGGGGTCTGGCCAGCCTGGGAAGTTTGGCTGGGACCTGGCTTCAGAAGACCCAGCCAATGGTCTGTGTCTACAGTCTCCTCTGGGTCAGTAGAATATAGATGATCCTATTGTGAACAGGATCAATGATATGTCACCAAAGCTCTGCATGTTGGAGTGCCCATTGCTACCTCTCATCAACCCATTTCTGGATGATGTCTCAAGCTGAATACCTTTACTGGGAGAACTTGACCTTGGTCTACCTAAGCCTTTGAGGAGGAATCTGATCTAGAAGCTTAGCCCTCCATGAACCTGAAGAAGCACTGGACCCAGGGGGGCTTTTGTGGATGAGCCTCGGGGTCACAGCCATGCACCCACAATGACTGCTTTGGGTGGCTGTCCATGCATCTTGTTTTAGCAAACTGCTTCCCTACTCTGGAAGTGACTTGCAGCATTTGATCATTTACGAGTAGTACTCTGTGTTTTTCTGCACCTAGGCTTTTTATTCTGTTGATGTTTTCCCCCTAAGGTCAATTTTCAAGAGCAGAATGAACTTTTAGATCTTGACGCCTGTTACCAATTTGCTTTTCTAACCAAGTGAATAACTTGAGTTCCAACAGCACTGTCTCTCGGTGCTCCTGTCCGCCTCCCCCAGCACCGAGAGTCACCGTTTGAATCGCCTTTGTTAAGTTTATCGGGTGTGAAGTTGAACTTACCATTCATCTGTCTTTCTTTCCCTACCGTTTGATCCTGGATTATCAGTTCTCTTCTCTTACACCACCTCTACTGATTGACTGATTGTGATACCGAGGATGAACTGAGGGTCTTACACATACTAGATGACACTCTATCACTGAATACATCCCCAGACACTTTTAAATAAAGCAATGCTAACATCTATCCAATAACCGATCTGTTCTTTTTTTTTTTCCAACTTCAAGCAAGTTGGAATCAGGACCTTGTCACTTGAGCCAAAAGTCCAACAAGGTCTCTCAGTAGCAGCGCTACCGATGTTTGGGACCTTTCTGGGATGAGAGGGCTGCCCTGTGCCAGGAACACCCCATCCCAAGTGTGACAACCCAAATCCTTCCTGACACCACCAAATGTTTCCAAGGGGTAAGGGCAAAAATCACTCTTGGTTTGGAACCACTGGTCTAGTCTAAGACCCATAGGGACTCTTACTTTTGATTTTTAAAAGGGGGAGGGAGAAATCAAAGTATTGTGAGATGATAGCAAAGAGATCGAGGAGAAAAAGGGTCCAGGAAGTGATACTAGAAAGAGATGTTGGTGCTGGCTTTATTACAGCTGTTGGAACAATGAGAAATTCCACAAAATGAGCTGGGATTTCACCCATGTCACAAGCCGTAATTCTCCACCTAAGAATCCTCAGGCATTTCACAGGATGACAGACAAAGCAATGCCAGCTAGCTTGACTTCTGTTGCTTTAGATCTTGCTGGTGAGTGACTTGGAACTTTGGGTTCAGTGAATGTTGACGGTGTTGTCAAAAGGCTCCCACCCACCCTTCTGAAGAGATCCAAGAGGCCCAAACTTGCTCAGATGAACAGATCCCTTGCATAATGGTGTCTGTATGAGATCATAAAAACATCACAAAGAGTCAGCTTCATTTTTGTTAGAATTATGTGTGTGCGCCAGATGGGTGCACTCATGTGGGTGTGTGCACAAAGATACAGGGGAGGGATCTACACCTCTTCCAAATCTGCCACTGAACTCAGCTCAGCTTTCAGCTAGGCTGACTGGCCAATGGGCTCCAGGAATGTGCCTCTCTCCACACCCATCCCATACCCCAGTGCTGGCGTTAGACATATGTGTCTTTTTATATGGGTGCTGGGATTCAAACTTGGGCCTTCAAGCCTACAAAGCAGAGGCTTGGTCAACTGAATCTTCTCCCCAAACTCTGTCAGAACTATGTTTAGGGATGGGCTCCTTTAAAGGATAGGACCAAAGGCACAGGAGTCCAGAGGTCTGTCGTGCTTGAGCCTCAGTCAGCTCTCTGTGTGATGAGGGAGAATCACATGAACTTTCCAAAGCCATCCTGTGGTAATTTCAGGAAGCAGAACCTGGGTCTATTTATCTCAATCATCTTCAAGCCAGAACTGAATGCAGTTCCAGAAATAAAGTAGATGCTAGAAAATGCTTATGAAACACACCAATAAATTAGCCTGGATGCAAAGAACGGAATGGCAAGGCAAGACTCATCAGGGCTAAACCCCCAGCCAAATCGGGAGTTTTCCACCATGTTTGTGATGGGTCGGACTGATAGTTTGTTTTGCAAGATAGTGAGTGAACTCATTATTTGTAGGACCAGACAGCTCCATTGTTAGGTAGACCTGGATACTAAAACATTTTCCTATATCTGAAATCTCAGCCTCTGTGCAGATTGTGTGTTAGATGAATCTTCATTTAAATCCAAAGTACATGCCCAGGATTGGAAAAGTCAAGCAATGCCCAAAGCTTTCATAATGACAAGCTCTTCTGTTGTGGAATATTAGTTTAAGATGTGTTACATTTGTTCATGTTATCGAATATTTGTTTATGATGCAGAGATGTGTTGCATTCCTTTTTGTTGCATTTGTTTAACTCTGAAGCTGTGTTACTGTGCCTGTCTAAAACACCTGATTGGTCTAATGAAGAACTGAACAGCCAATAGCTAGCCAGGAGAGAGAAATAGATGGGGCTGGCAGGTGAAGAGAATAAATGGGAGGAGAAATCTAGGCTCCAGAGAGAAGAGTGAGGGAGGAGCAAGAAAAGGAGAAGAAGAGAGGACACCAGGGGCCACCCTGCCACACAGCCAGCCACGGAGTAAGAAGAAAAGAATAATATGTAGAATAAAGAAAGTAAACAGCCCAGAGGCAAAACAGTTAAAGAGAAATGGGATAATTTAAGTTAAGAAAAGCTGGCTAGAAACAAGCCAAGCTAAAGCTGGGCATTCATTAGGAAAGAATAAGCCTCCATTATTTATTTGGGAGCTGGGTGGCAGGCCCCAAAAGAGCAACGAGTAAAAGAATAAACAACAGACAACCACACTCTTCCTAGGTTTTTCCCTCCTCAGTAATGCCCCTCCCCCCCCCACATTCTTCTCTTTAGTTGCTTTCTCTGTGTTTCTAAATGATACGCTTACACAATTGTTTCCTGAGTTATCACTTTGGAAATCATCTACTGTTTCCCTGTTTTTATGGAAGAGGACTTAGCGCTCTCAATGGACAGTCTGCAACTTTCTCTCCCTCTATTCTCTCACACCCAGTTACAAGTTTTGGCTTAACTGGCACCCAGTGTTGGGAGTATTAATGTAGCTATGTAAATATTGTTCAGGAATAAGACAAGTGAAATACACCATGTCTCTTTTGGTTTTTCCTGGAGTGAATACTTGCTTTGATGTATTTTTTTAAATCTACTTTTCTCTAATTTTTCTCAAGTATTTCAACTAAGCTGAAAAATACCCATCAAGACATCCCTCTCTCTCTCCTTTCCTCTCTCTGTATGTGTGTGCACATGCATGTGTGTGTCTGTGTGTGCGTGTTGACGCTGGGTGTCTTCCTCAGTCACTCTTCACCCTATTTTTAAGACAGGGTCTCTCACTGAATCTAGAGCTCATTGATTGGCTAGGTTGGCCCACCAATGAGCTCCAGAGACCGCCTTCTTCCTGCCCCACAACATGTGGTGGGTACAGAGGCAGGCCTGGCCTTTAGGTAAAGGCTGGGGATCTGAACTCAGGCACTTTCCTGCCTGAGCCATCTTCTCAGCTCTGCCCCTTCTAACTGTAAATGTTACCAGCTGTGTGTTTGCATAGACAAAAAAGTCAAATAAAAAAGCCAGGGTTGAGAGCGAATGAGCTGAACGGAAGCAGCCTGCTCCTCCCTCTCCCGTTGCCTGACTCCTGAAGCAGTTTCCGCTTAGCTCTTCTGACTGAGTCCTTCGATGTGTTTCTTCCACAGCTCTACATAGCAGGGCCAAATTGCTGCTATTTGATTTAAATATGTTCATTAACACATATTCATTATACACAATATGTTTTATAATGACATTTTCCTACATGTACATAACGTGTTTCAATCATACTCTTGATTTTAAAATTGAGATTGACTGACAAAAATTGAACTGTAAGGCATGCAATGTGCTGCTTTAATGTGTGTGTACACTGTAAAATGATTGACATGCTCAGGCTAATTAAAATACCCAGCAGCCTCCCAGCTGCCTTGGTGTGTATGTATATAGGGGTGTGCAGAACACTTGAGATGTACCTCTTTTGAAAATGTAAATTATACAATACATTATCAACTACAGTACAACGCTACCCATTAGGCCTCCAGAACTTAATGATGGTATAACTTAAAGTTTGTACCTTTGACCAATTCTCTCTTTTTACATCCACCTCCCAGTCCCTGGTAACTACCTCTCTATTCTCTGTCACTGTAAGTTCAGCTCTTTCTGGATTCCACATAGAAGGAGGCCATGCAGATGAATCTTTCTGGGTTTGTCTTATTTCACTGAGCATGCTTTCCAAGTTGCTCCAAGTAGCAGAAACTCGTTCCCTTTTTTCAAGTCTGAATAATAGTCATGTTATATTCTTTGACCCATCTATGGGCTGAAAGCTCCTAGGTTGCTTCTGCATGTTTAACCTGGGGGTACTCTGACATACTGATTTCATTTCTGTTGAGTGGTGAAGCCAATGACACCTAGTTTTAAATTGGGAGGAAACTCCAAATTGCTTCCTAAAGTTGCTATGCCTAGTTATATCTGCCAACCCTGAAAAGGTTGCTTCTCTATGTCTTCAGCAAAATTGGCTAGGCTTTGACTTTTTTTTTGTATTTTTGTTTTTTGAGACAGGGTTTCTCTGTGTAGTTTGGTACCTTTTCTGGATCTCGCTCTGTAGACAAGGCTGGCCTCGAACTCACAGAGATCCGCCTGCCTCTGCTTCCCGAGTGCTGGGATTAAAGGTGTACGCCAACACTGCCCGGTGAGAGAGAACACCCTAACGGGTTTTCCTGTTACAGCTGATCCACTCATCAGTTCACAATGGCTTTTCCCATTCAAGAGCCTGACCTCTCTATTGTAAATCACACTGAGTTATGATGTTTTAGGTGAGTATATGTGTGAGGTGGTGGTGGTATGGAGGGGGCAGGCATGCCATGGAGTGTGTGTATATGTGGTAGAGGGCAGGCATGCCATAGAGAGTGTGTGTGGTGGTGGTATGGGGGGCAGGCATGCCATGGAGTGTGTGTGTATGTGGTGGTGGGGGGCAGGCATGCCATGGAGTGTGTGTGTATGTGGTGGTGAGGAGGATGGGCATGCCATGGAGTGTGTGTGTAGGTTAGAGGTCAACTCTGTGGAGTTGGTTTCTCTCTTTCTACCTTTATCTGGGAACTCAGGTTCCCAGGCATGCACAGTAAGCATCATTACCCACTAGCCATCTTGCTGGTCTGGAAGTCAATAAACCCCACACTCCACACTCCATAGACTATATTTATTTTATGTGTATGGGTATTTGCCTGCATGTGTATCTGTGTAGCATGTATGTGCCTGGTGCCCATGGGGGTCAGTGGAGGACATTGATCTCTGGGACTGGAGTTACAGATGGCTGTGAGCTGCCATGTGGGTGCTGGTCAGGTCTCTGGAAGATCAGATGGTGCTCTTAACCACTGAGCCATCTCTCCAGCCCCGTCAACAAGTCCTTTAAATAGGTTTCCACTTTTTGCTTTTTCTTGTCTGTATTTTTAGTCAAACCTCCTGTGCTTTACATGGCTTAGATTATATGTTCTCAACAACTCTGTTCTGTTATTAGTCTCTCCATCTTCCAGGTGAGAGAACTCAGCTCCGAAGAGGACAATAGCTAGTAAATGGCGGAACCAGACCTGGAATGAATCCAAGTACATTTCATTTTAATGTGTTTAATCCACTTTTATTTTTTGTGCACAGTTTTGGTCCTCTACACCAGTGTTTCACAGACCTCTGGACTGACTAATATTTCAAGCAGAAGAAGTGTGGCAGAGGGATTTGAGTGGAATATTGAATTTGTTTTTTTTCTTGAGTCAGAACAACGAAGAACTTCTAACCCCTCTACAACTAAGGACTAACATCATCACTTCAAGCAAGAACAGGAAGCGTGGGGTTGGGGTATAGCCAGACACCCAGTCTCCAGCCTGTGTCACTATTGGGAGGTGGAATCTAGTGGACAGAAGTTAGGTTGGGGGGCGGTGTGCCCTTGAGGGGGGTTGTGGGACTCTAGAACCTTCCATCCTCTCTCTCTCCTTCCTGATTGTGAGGAAGTGAGTAACTGTCTCCACCACAGACTCCCACCATGATCAGCTGCCTCCTCACAGGCCCCAGAGCAGCCATGGGCTGAAAGCTTTGAAACCGTGAACTGCAATATGGTTTTCTCCTTTAAGCTGATCATGCTGGGTAGTTTTATGTCACCTTGACACAGGCTAGAGCCATGAAAGGAAGGAACCTCAATTAAGTAGATGCCTCCATAAGATCCGGTGGTAAAGCTTTTTCTTAATTAGTGATTAATGGGGAAGGGCCCAGCCCATTGTGGGTGGGGCCATCCCTGGGCTGGTGGTCCTGGGAAAGCAGGCTGAGTAAGCAATGGAGAGCAAGCCAGTAGGCAGCATCCTTCATGGCCTCTGCATCAGCTCCTGCCTCTAGGTCCCTGCCCTGTGTGAGTTCCTGTCCTGACTTTCTTCAATGTTGGAGTATGATGTGGAAGTGTAAATCAAATACACCGCTTCTTCCCCAAGTTGCTTTTGGTCCTGATGTTCGGTCACAGCAATAGAGTCCCTGACTAGGACACTGGTTTTCTGAAGCTCCTGAGAACAGTTACAAAAGCCACCAGCATGGGAAGACTCACCTGTACCTTTCCAAGTTATTTTCTTTTTGTGACTTAAAACATCCTTTAGGGCCAATGAGGTGACATCAGATAGAACCACTTGCTATATAAACATGATGATCTGAGTTCAATCCCCCAGTGGGAACAGGGAGCTGATTTTTGAGGCTTCACATACACATTCACACACACACACACACACACACACACACACACACACACACACACACGGTAAATTAAAGAGATTATAGTTTTAAAAATGTCTTTTTCTTTAGTGCTGAAGATTAAACCCAGGACCTCATGAACAATAAGCAGGAATTACTCCAACATGTCAGCTGTAGTCTGATGTTTGAAGACATTGCTCTGTGCATTTTGTTTTCTTTTCTACAAGACAACGAGATGCCTTTGGATTTGGATTTGTAGCACAATATACCTTCAGAAAGCCCCTTCTTCTAGCTGTGAACAATGATGTGGGTGGAGGTTAATGTGGACTACAGCAGGTTAGGACATGGAAGTCCAGAGAGAAAAAAATGACCTGCTTAAGACCACACAGCAAGCCTGGGAGGGCCAAAGCTTTTTAAACACAAACTCAGCATTTTCCTAACAGCACTGCTTAGAACATTCCTTGGAGTTAGTACTGGTCAACAGCAGAAGGTACTCTAAAGATAAGGGGCTTCTGGGATGTTAGTCTGTCATTCTAGACACACTTGAGTAAATCACTTGGTGCAAAGTTGGTCTCAGCTACTGGCACTGAGTGGGGTGGTAGCCACCCGAGCTTCTGCATGCAAGGTGAGATGGGGCTCATACTCTCTGCTCCATGCAGAGGGGGTTACACAAATCCCTCATAGGCTTAAACTGAAGCATAGAGAAGTGAGCAGGACGGGTAAGTGATCTCTTATACATCTCGTTATGTCTCTCTGGCTGGCAGAGACCAGTCCCACCTTAATCCTTCCCAGGCAGATCTCTTCTTGTTCCTGTTGGGAACCCAGAGGCAAGAAGTGAGATGTGGCATGGCTTCTGGCTCAAAGACAAATCATTTTCACGCACGTGTGCGTACACACACACACACACACACACACACACACACACACACACACACACACACACACAACATCTGTATCTATATGTGTCCACATATGACATTATCTTTATCTCTCTGTTAATGAACACCTAGGCTGGTTCTATAACTTAGCTGTTGTGAACCATGCTTCAATAAACACTGAATGATGCTCAGGAGCCCCAGACATCTCATTTAAGAGAGAAGTCTTAGTGAGCCCGAGGACCTCACTCAGCCAGCTGCTGCTGGCGTCGCTGATAGCCGCAGCTTTCTGGGTGCTCACTGCGTGCTAAGCCAGAGTAAATGCTTAGTGCTCTTTGGCACGGGCCCAAGCTGCTTTTCTCACGGTTACTAGAAAATACCTGAGAAAGCAGCAATGCTTAGTGAAGGGTGTCCTTATTTCACCCACTTCAGAGACAAGCAAACTGAGGCTCAGAACGGTGACACACCTTCCCCAAACTGTGAGGCTCTAAAAAGGCAGGAGCCATCCTGGGCCAAGGCTTCAGCTTGTGTGTGTCAGTGAGACACTGGGTGGGAGCGCTTTGGCTAGAAATGAAGGCACAGGAGTTCCCTATATGCACAGTTCGCTCCGCATAGTTCCAGCTACCTGTGGTCAACCATGTTCTAAAGTACTGAATGGACAATTCTAGAAATCAGTGATGCATTAGGTTGGGTGTCATTCTGGGTGGCATGAAGAAACTGTACATTGGGTGTACGCATCCATGCTGTGTATGCATGCTACCCCCTCATCTGTCGCTTACCAGGCAGCCGAGTTACTGCAAGGACTGCCACAGTGTTGCAATACTGTGGCAGAGTCGCTTTTCTGAATCCCCTGATGACCCCAATGCCCAGGAGTAGCAATGCTGGTGGTTCAGACTGTCAGCTTGACAAGACCTAGGAGACAGAGCTCTGGGCGCATCTGTGAGGGGGATTGGGTCATTGGCGGTAGAATCCTCCACCCTAACTGCGGGTGGCACCACTCCACGGGCTAGTATTCCAGGCTGGACCAAAAAGAAAACTGTGCTGAGCAGAATCATGCATTTCTCTGCTTCCTGACGGTGAGTCCAACATGACCGTGGCCTCAAACGTCTACTGCCATGACGGTCCTGTCACGATGGACCCTGGGACTCTGAGCTGAAGTAAGTCCCTCCAGCGAGCTGTTTTTCTCAGGTATTTTCTAGTAACCGTGAGAAAAGATGCTTGGGCCCGTGCCAAAGAGGAGCCATAGGGCCGTCCTCTAAGCAAAAAGTGCTCCATTTCATGAGAAAAGAAAAACTAGTTTCCTGAGGGTCCTAAGGTGTACAGGGCAATAAGATGCCTTGAGAGACAACATCACGTAACTTCAACTAGAGGGCATTGCTGTTCTTGTTCTATACATTATCATTGTTAATTTCTCACTGCACCTACTTAGAAGCTAGACTCTGCCATATACACCCACATAGGAAAAGGTGTACTGTGTATACGGTTTGGTATATCTGTGGTTCCAGGCATCCCTGAGAGCCTCTCATCCCCACCCCATGCACCTAAGAGAAGATGCTGAGCCCATCTCCTATTCTGCTGTCTGCAGGGCACGTGATCCAAACTGAAGGAAGACTTCGGGGGCCTTGGTGAAGTGGGAATCAGGGGGTCTTGGGTCCCAAGGTCCTGCTCGTGATTCAGGACAAGCATCTTCCCCTTCTCTCTGAGGGCCGATTTCCTCCTCCGGAGGCCTGGGGTTGGAGGTGTGCTCTATGAGAGCAAGCTGGGGCGGCCACCGTGAAAACTGTTTTGCTTTGGTCTGACCCTCGGTGCTGAGAGGGGGAAAGGTCGTCAGAGGAGATTCTAGGACGAGATGAGAGCCTGGCCTCCCAAGAGGCTGGGCCACTCCTGTTGGCTGGGCCAGCCCAAAAACCTGCGCTTTGTTTGACTGGCCCCTTGAGCCTTGTTTAGTCTGCAGCAGGGCTGAGCTTATCCGGCTGCCTTTGTCACAGGCCATTAGTGCCCTCATAATCCCCGGGGGCTCAAAGCGGCTTGCTTTCCCGAGGAATTCAGGTAGGGTGGCAGAGGATTCAGCTTTTAGGAACCAGCAGGGCAGCTCAGTTGAGAACCTCTGGCCTGTAATTCCAGCTGTGTGACTCTTGGCCTATCCATTCCCTCTTGGAGGCCTCAGCCTAACCGGCTGTGCAGAGGGCTGCCTCAGATGCTCTCAAAGGCTCCAGTTTTATGATGATGGACGGACGCAGGTTTCTGCTCGCTCCTCCCCTCTTGGGCCTCCCCAGCCCCTTGGCTATCCCTCCCTCAATCTGTAAGCAATTTGTTGCGTCTGCTGGGTGTCCACTGATCCTTTCCCTGCCCTGAGCCTGGGGCCAATCCCTCTCTCCTCTAACTTGCTGCTTGCAAACTGGGGCTAATGAAAGCTCTGGGGATTAACTAGTCGGTGGTTATTAAGCGAAGGAGGAAGGCACATTCTCTTCCCATTGAAGATGATTTCTTCTCCTCTGATTCTCTGTTGCTGTTGCACCATCTCAGGGTGAGAATATGATTTCCAGCACCCCCACTGCACAGATGGAGAAACTGAGGCCAAGGAGGGAAAGGAGAAACTGAAGATTGAGCTAGGCGTCAGGGACAGGGCTGGCTTCCTGGTTGACCCTGGGGGTCCTGTCTATCACCCTGCTTCCTAGTGATTTGTCTGTCTGTAAATAGGATGATGGTCTCTTTTAAAGGTTGCTGCCCAGTGTAGGCATTAGGGAAACAGTAGACTTTATGTTGTATGTTTTGTTGAGTCCTCTGCCCTGCGTCCCTTCTCTTCCCTCCCCTCCCCTCCAGTTTTCTACAATGACGGAAATGCATATCTGTATTGTCCAGTCAGTAGCCAGCAGCCGTGCGTGGGCTACTGGGCCCTTGCATGTAAAAGTGGACTGAAGGACCTGAATTTTAATTCTATTTATTTACATAGCCATGGGGCTGCTGCTGGGGACCACTTGGCTGTGGAGAAGTCTACAGAAATCTCTTCTGCCCCACCTGTTTTTGATTCTTGGGCAGCTGATGTGGCTGCACCCTGTGCTGGACACACCACAGAGGTCACCGAGATGAAAACACACAGTCACAGATTCCGTAGAACTCACATCTTGCTGGTGAGAGACCAGGCAGACAGGAATTACAGCCCAAGGGGGAAGGCTTACCACCCTGCGGCTGGGTGGAGAGGACCAGGAAGCCCTCCACTTAGCTGGGGTTCCTGAACCTGTGCCGTGAGGAGAAAGGGGGTGAGCTCCGGGCAGGAAAAGCCTTCCTGAGGCGGGAACAGCATAGCCAAAGGCTTGAGGACACAGAAGAATGTGGACTATGGAGCGTGCAGGTAGGAAGCTGAACATGGTGATGGACGCCTGTGATTCTAATGTCTGGGGCGCTGAAGCAGGACCGCTGCGTTTGAGACCAGCCTGGACTACAGAGAGCTCCAGTCCAACCTGGGTTATAGAGTGAGACCTTGTCTTAAAAAAACAAAAAACAAAAACATGCTTGGTGATACTTGTCTCTAATCCCAGCACTCCAGAGCTAGAGGCAGAAAGATCAGGAGTTCAAGGTCATCTTTGGCTACAAAGAGAGTTTGAGGTTAATCTGTACATTATAAGACACTGCTTAAAATGATGATGATGGTGGTGGTGATGATGATGATAAAGTAAAATAAAATAAAAACAACAGCATTCATAGCAAGAACACAAATTGGATTGTGGCTGGATTCCCTGGTCCAACCACCAAGGAACATAGCTGAACTGATGTCATGGGCATCAGGGGATTCTGGTGAGGAACTTGTGCTATGTGCCAGGTGCTAGGGTAGACAAGAATGGCTTTGGGGTCTCCTTCTGCCCCTTACTCACAGAGCTTCATCTCCTTGCCTTGCCTATCTAGAAGGGCTCAGGGCTCTGATGTCCTTCTGGGGCAGGATCCCCAAGAGTTTGTCCTCTGAAAGTATGCCCTCCGGTGAGCCGCATCTTCATGGAGGTAGTCTAGGCTTCCCCTGGTTTTGCAGAGCTGGGGCCGACAGTGGCCCGACTTACTCCCTGATACTCCACTCAGCAGCATTTCACTCCAACCCCACCCCCACAGCAGTCAAGAGCATGTCCTTAATGCAGCCCTAATGGTGTGTGCTGGACCCAAAGGCTTCTTCTCGACAAGGCCTTGAGGCCTCGATGGCTCAGCAGTTTCTACAAGCTGACATGCTCAGGTGTAAGGAGTGCCCCAGCCAGGGCGCCATCGAATGTGGTACTGGGCACATCGTACACTTGCAGCTACAACCATCTCCTCAGGGCTCTGCTGTCCCTGATTCACCCCTGAGGATGCCCTAATTAGTCTAGGGGAAATTCCTTAGGGGCTGCCACTTCCTGCCCCAGCTCACTGGATGGCGGGAGGCATGCGATCCAGTGCTTGTTGGGGACCTTGAGAGAAGGTGCCTTGCCTTAACTCTGGGAAGAAGACACTTCTCAAGAAGGAGGCACAGACTGTACTCCCTCGGGCTGACATCATGGTGACAATACCATATAAGTATCCAGAATCACTGTGGCTAGATCAATTCTGGACAGATTGGGAGCTTGAAAGAATCTCAAAGATATCCTTTGAACTTTAAACACTTAAGTTAACCTACCCTGAAAGCTATCTGTTTTAGTTAGTTTTCTATTGCTGGGATAAAACATCATGACTGCCTGGTGGTGGTGGTGCACACCTCTAATCCCAGCATTTAGGAGGGAGAGGCAGGTGAATCTCTGAGTTCCAGGCCAGCCTGGCCAGCGAGCTCCAGGATGGTCAGGGTTACACAGAGAAACCTTTTCTCGAAAAGCCATAAAAAACAAACAAGAAAAAAATCCAAAAAACCCAAAAAGGCCAGGTGGAGGTGGCACACTTTAATCCTAGCACTTAGGGGGCAGAGCCAGGAGGATCTCTGTGAACTCCAGGCCAGCCTGGTCTACAGAGCAAGATCCAGGACAGGCACCAGAACTACACAGAGAAATCCTATCTCAAAAAAAAAAAAAAAAAAAAAAAAACCAAAAAAACCAAAAATCTGACTGAAAATCTGACTGTCTTAGTTTGGGTTTTTATTGCTGTGAAGAGACACTATGACCACGAACACTCTCATAGAGAAAAACATTCGGTTGAGGGGGCTTGCTCACAGCTTCAGAGGTTCATTCAATTATCATGGCGGGGAGCAGGGCAGCATGCAGGCAGACATGGTGCTGGAGCTGAGACTGCTGCATCTTGCAGGCAACAGGAAGTCGACTGACACACTGGGCGGTATCCTGAGTTATGTGAGACCTCAAAGCCCGCCCCCACAGTGACGCACTTCCTCCAACAAGGCCACACCCACTCCAACAAAGCCACGCCTCCTAATAGTGCCACTCCCTGTGAGATGATGGAATTATGGGGGCCAATGACATTCAAACCACCACAATGACCAAAGCAACTTATAAAAGGGAGCTTTTTATCTGGCTTATGGTTCCAGAGGGTTTTCTTCAAGGTGGGGCAAAGGCACACCTGAGAGCTCACATCTTGATCCACAACTAGAAGGCAGAAAGGGAGAGAGCTCTGGGAACCGAATGAATCTTTTGAAGCCTCAAAGCCCCCAGTGATAACATGTCCTCCAACAAAGCCACACCTCCAAATCCTTCTCAAACAGTTCCACCAACTGGGGACCCTGTAGTCAAACATGTGAGCCCGTGAGGGGCTTTCTCATTCAAATCACCACATTCTATTACCCGCCCCCTCCCATAGGCTTGTAGCCATATTGTAATGCAAATGTGTTTAATTCAACTTCAAAAGTCTCATAGTTGTCTCAACACAGTTAAAAAGTTCAAAGTCTCTTCTGAGATTCAAAGAAGTCTCTTAATTGTAACCCCCTGTAAAATTAAAAAAAAAATAAATTTACATACTGCCAACCTACAATGGCACAGAATATACATTACCATCCCAAAGGGGAAGGATGGGGGCCTAGTGAGGACGTATTGGACCAAAACAAGACCAAGACCAAACAGGGGAAACTCCAAATCCAAATCCTGTAGCTCCACGCTTGGTGTCAAAGGGCTTAGATGGCTCCATTCTTCCAGGTTTGCTGCCTGAGAGTATGGTACTCTCTCTCTCCAGCTGGTTCCACTTCCTGTGGGCAGCTCTCCTTGGCAGATCTCCATGGTCCTGCCAGGTCCAACAGCTTGGCATCTCCAATGCAGTCCAGGCCTCACTTCCACAGCTTCCGATGATGGCCTCTCAGAGCCTCTCGCCCTCATGTGGCCTTCATGTGGGGCCTTCATGCAGCACACACTGCCCGCCCTCAGTGGTTCTCCTTGACCGTGGAGGAAGAGTCTACAACCCTGTTACTCACGTGTCTTTCATGATGCTAAAGTGAGGACCATGTGGATGATGCTGACAAGCGTAGCTGCCCACTTGGGGCCGGGCCTGTCCCCCTTGAATTACACTTGCCCTAGCTTTTATTTGTGGTTGCTTTTTTATGAGTAGAAAATTCCTTAGGCTTTTTTCCCCCACAAGTTAGAAGCTTAGGTGGTGGGGGTCAACCATTCCTTTGTATATAGTCTTGTATTAGGTTAGAACCTTCTTATTTAGACACAGGAGGAGATGTAGTGGGTAGCCGTTCCAGCTTTGATCTGGAAGTTCCAACCCCCACTGAAGCTTTGGTAACTGTCACGCCTACAAGGTGGAGCCAAGAGAGGACCCTGAAGACCCGAGATCCGGATGCGCCATCTCTCTTGGTTCCTGGACCCTGGACGCTGGAAGTAGACTGAGTAGAGTTCTCCAGAGAACACTGCCGGACTGTGCTACGTCTTTCCCAGAACTTGCGACCTACCTATCCCTTCATTTGTAAGTTACACCACTAAATAAACCTCCCTTTTAACTACGTGGAGTGGCCTTAATAATTTCGCCAATACCTCCCTTTGTTCCATTTTTGGATCAGGCTTCTGCTGAATTTCCTTACCTCTTTCAGCCCAAGTCTTTGCTCCAACATGAAATTTCTTGGTGATATATATATATATTTAATTTGTTTGCCTCACTTGCTCTTTTTCATTGTAGACCTGCATAACAATGATTACTAATGACCATGTGATAGAATCAATATTGGACTGTCTTAAAGTCTCCTCCGCCAAGGAAATAGTTCATTACTATTTAATTTAGCCTCAAGCAAATTTTTAGGACAAAGGCACAAGGCAGGCATCCTTTGTCAAAGATCACAAGAAACACTTCTAGCGCAGCTGCTAATATTCTTTGTCTCTGAAGCCTCTTGAGCTGGGCCTGCTGTGGGATGTTCTGTATGTTAAATGTGTTGCTCTGATTGGTTAATAAATAAAACACCGTTTGGCAAGTAGCCAGGCAGAAAGTATAGGTGGGACAAGGAGAGAAGAGAATTCTGGGAAGTGGAAGGCTGAGGCAGAGAGACACTGCCAGCCACCTCCATGAGAAGTGAGATGTAAGGTACCGGTAAGCCACAAGCCACGTGACAACTTATAGACCAATAGAAATGGGTTAATTCAAGATAGAAGAAGTAGATAACAAGAAGCCTGCCACGGCCATACAGTTTGTAAGCAATATAAGTCTCTGTGTGTTTACTCAGTTGGGTCTAAGCATCTGTGGGACTGGTGGGTGAGAGAGATTTGTCCTGACCATGGGCCAGGCAGGACCAGGAAAACTCTAGCAACATGGGCCTCCACAGTCCACACGGCTCTCAGCACCACTGTCTTCCATGTTCTTACAAGTATGGCCCATTAAGCACCCCCTACAGCATCCAACCACTTTTCTAGTCCAAAGTCCCAAAGTCTTCCACATTCCTCCAAAACAAACAAACAAACAAACAACAAACCCCAAAGCAGCATGCTCAGGCCTGTCACAGCAGTGGCCTCTCCTGGTACCAACTTTCGTCTTCGTTACTTTTCTATTGCCATGCTAAGGCACCAATGACAAAAGCATCTCAAAGAGAAAGCACTTAATTTGGCTGGCAGTTCCAGAGGGTTAGAGTCCATGATGTTGGTGTGAAGGGACAGCTGAGAACTCACACTTGATCCGCAATCACAAGGCAGACAGAGAGCACTGGGAATCACAGGAGTCTATTGAAACCACCCTGCCCACCCCCAGTGACACGCCTCCTTCAACAAAGCCACACCTCCTAATCCTTCCCAAGCAGTTTCTTTATCTAAGGACCAAGCATTTAAATATATGAGCCTGTGGGGTCCATTTTCACGCAAACCATCACACCATCCTCTGTTTTGTGAAATGACTCGTTTCTGTCATTTGCAGCAGGAACCAACAGGCTGAGGCAGGTGCACTGGCCGGGACCCGCCCTCTCAGTTTTAAACTATAGCAGCTCAGCTCCAATTGGCTCCAGCATAAAGGGGATGTAGATGGGTCTCTGTGGCGAGACTATGTGATTTAGGAAAGTGTGTTTAGTTTGCTTTTTTTTGCTGTACTGGGGATTTAACCTATGGGCTCATGTGGGCTGGGCAAGTGCTCTACCACTGAGCCACATCCGCAGATCAAGAAAAGTGCTTCGTTTTTAGTAAATAGCTCATATTGACTCGGAGAACCTTTGTTTGGCTTTGAAGTATGCGTGAATGTTTGTGTATGTGTGTGTGTGTATGTATATGTGTGTCTGTGAGCATGTGAGTGTGTATATGAGTGAGTGTGTGAGCATTTGTTTTATGAGTATTTATGTTTGATCATGTGAGTGTATATATGTGTGTGAGCATGAGCATGTGGATATGTGAGTGAGCATGTGTATATATGAGTGAGTGAGCGTGTGTGTAAGTATTTAAGTATGTTTGATCATGTGAGCATGTGGGTATGTGAGTATGAGTGTGTGAATGTGTGAGTGTGTGTGAGTTCCAAACATTTCTATTTGGAAGGCCATAGGAAAAATGAAGAGGCATTTTTATTTCAAATTGGCAAACACCCACTGAGGAGATGTCCTTGGGTTGCACATGCTGACTTCATAACCAGGCTGGGGGCTGCATGGTTCTCTAGTCCAGTGGTTCTCAATCTTCCTAATGCTACCTTTTAATAGTTTCCTCATGTCACGGTGACCTCATTTCGTTGCTCTTTCATAACTGTAATTTTGTTAGTGTTATGATTCATAAATATCTGTGTTTTCTGGTGGTCTCAGGTGACCCCCGTGAAAGGATCGTTCGACCCCCCAAGGGGTCACGACTCACATGTTGAGAACCACTGCTCCAGACTCACACCTTGGGAAAGACACCACTTCAGGGCTTCTGTGTACTGGGACTACAGAGTGCCCAGCTTTAGCTTGGCCCCAGCCCTGAGGGTCAGAGGGAATTTCTCCTAACTGCTGGAGGCTTGCATGGTGAAATCAGGCACCGGACCGTCTCTCTCAAAGAAGAAAAGGAGAGGCCAGAAAGCTGAGAAGACCCCAGTGGGAGAGTGACGGTGTGATCCAGCCTGCAGCTCCCTGCTCTTCCCCCTGGCTGCCAGCTGCAGCTGGTGGGCTTATCCAGCCTGTGAATGTTGAGGCTATTGAGTGGGGAAGACGGTGACGTCAACAGCTTCTGCTGGTGAGGCCCTGCATTGGTAGCCCCCCCCCCCCTCGTAAGGTCGATGACGGACAAAGCAGAGCTCCAACATGGAGCTGAGAGCGGAGGACAGTGGGGTCTTGGAGCTCTGTTCTCCAACTCCTCATGGGCCTCTGAATAGTTCCCATTTGGGTCCTGTTGTGGTTTTGAGTGTGAACTGCCCCTCAGAAGGAAGGCTCACGTGTTTAAACACTGGGTCCCAGGCTGGTAGTGTTGTGTGAAGGGTTGTGGAATCTTTGGGAGGTGGCACCTCATTGAGGAAGTGGGTCACTGGGGGAGGGCCCTGAAGCTCTAGCTGGCCCTGCTTCTGTCCATGCTCGTTCTGACCGGATGGAATGTGACCTACTGTTCATACAGCTGCTGTCCTCCCCACACCATGGGGACTGTGCCCCTCTTAACTAAGCCCAAATAAACCATTCCTTTTTCAAGTAGACTTTGTCAGGTATCTTGTCCCAGGCCCCCCAAAAGTAACTAATACCACCCCCCCAATGTTAAGGTTACAGTGGGATTTGGTGGGGGGTGGGCCCAAGGTCTAAGGCATTCCGTTTACCATTCTCCAAAGCCTCCTCCTCCTCCTGGGGATGGGCTTCACTTCTCCTATGGGGTCTGAATTGGGACCAAGATGCCTGCAGACTGGGGTGTCTGTCCTCTGAGAGGGGCATTGTTTCCCTCCTCCTGTGTGCAGGAGGCTTAGGGACTTAGTGTGCTTGGAGAAATAAAGCTATTTAAGTGGTAAGCATTATATTTTGATCCGCAAGCCTGTGTGTTTCCAAAACCCCCTTGAAGTCAGCAGCAAGCAAAGCCTGGCAGATTTTGTGTTTTTCTTTTTTTTTTAAATCTGCTAAAATCATGTGGTTCCAGAAACCATCATCCCCTGTGCTGTGGATTCTGTTCTCTCCTTCCCACTGAAGCAGCAGCTTGGAAGCTTTCTGGGGTCAAGGGCAAGGGGCTGCTCCAGGTTTTTTTTTTTTCCTGAGAACTGGTTATAATGGGCCTTCTCATACTTAGCTCTGGCTATGAAGCTCCTCCTTCTCTTCCTCCTCCCCCCCCCTCCTCATTTGTTTTTTGAGACGAGGTTTCTCTGAGTAACATCCTAATTGTCCTGGAACTCACTCTGTAGACCAGGCTGACCTTGAACTCACAGAGATCCACCTGCCTCTGCCTCCCGAGTGCTGGGATTAAAGGTGTGCGCCACCACCGCCCAGCATATGAAGTTTATTTTTTTTTTAAATCTAAGTGACTATTTTTTTTTTTAATCTAGGGACCATGATTTTCCCTATACCTACTATCTGCCTGACTGTTTACCTCCCCATCCCAACCTTCCCTCCGTATATCCAAAGTCTGCCTGGATTTAAAACCCAGGGAAAATGCCAGAGCATGAGCAGGTGTCATCAGAGACCAGGACGCAAATTTCAACGTCACCAATAACAACTGTGGCTTCAGAGAAATAACTCAATCTCCCTGAACCTCACCCCCCGTGGCTTCAAGGCAGAGGCTGCAGTGTTCCCACCTCAGTGCAGAGCTGAGAGCAGGTACCCCGCAGCTCATGAACAGACCTGTCCTCCCTTCCCCTTCCCAGGACAGGGGCAGCTCAAAGACACTCGTGGTGACAGTCAGGAAGGGCTCCCTCTGCATTCCGTCTCTGATGACCACGGCCCAAGCCCTGACAGCCCTGCCTGGTCCCTTTCCTCCCTCCTTTCCATACCCAGCACCTAACTTAGCATCCTGTTGGGTGACTTACAGTGTTTGCTTTCTGTCTCCCGTTAGCAGGCAGCCCCCAGAAGGACGGGGGATTTTGTCTGTCCAGTTTTCTCTGGTGCCCAAGGCAGTGTCTGGAACTTGGCAGGCACTCAATAAGTATTTTTAGTGTGGCCTTGGAAGGACGTCTCTCTGACTTGTTTCGGCATCCCAGGAGCCCCTGAGAGCTGTCCTAGGTGCTATCTCGCTCCCACCTGGCTCTCCTGGAGAAGCTTGTGCTCACCTCCAGCTACAAGCTGCTGTCAGATCCTCTGTACTCTGTCCCTCCTCAGTCCTCAGCTGCTGAGTCACCCAATCAGTGGAATGAGGAGCCACTAAGACAGAGGTGAAGGACATGGAGACCTTAGGAAGCCAACTCCCAAGGTTCATCAGGAATAAGACAAATTCCTTGACTACTCCGACCATCCTCCATCCCACACCGCTTCCTCCTGATGTGTATGCCCAGCTTCTGGTCCTCCAATGATGCATTCCATTCCATCCCATCCCCTGAACACTTCTTTGTTGTCTGTTGTTTGAGACAGGATCTTACCACATAGGCCAGGCTAACTTTGAACTTGCGGTCTTCCTGCCTTGGCCCCCCAAGTGCTGAGGTTACAGATGAGTGCCACCACACGTGGCCCTTGAACACTTTTGACTCCAGGACCCAGGCTGTCCTTGCCTCCTGACTCCTTGCTTGGGCAACTGACTGTCAACTTTCAATTTGATCTCAAGCACCAGTGTCTGGAAGGCCTTGCTGGGTCCAGATGAGACCCTGGCCTCCCCTTGGGCAAGAGTTGCCGAGTGTATTATTAATCCTCACCACTAGTTCTTCCCACTAGACTGCAGCAAGTTCAGGGGTCGGGGTTCCAGAGCCATGGTCCTCGCCTCTGCATGGATGGAGCTTAGTTAGGCACAGCACTCTGCAGAGAGAACAAGTTTAGTTAGTCACTGTAGAGTGAAGGAGGAAAAAGGAAGCGTGGACAGAAGCCCAGGAAGAGCACCTGCTCTGGCTCCAGCTGTCCGACAGCTGTGTAAGTCACGTCTCTCCCCAGTCTCCATTTTTCACCTCTCAAGTACAGGTGGTAACAGGGGCTGCCCTGGGCTACTGTCGCATTGTGGCTGCATCTGACACTAACTGGACGCTTGGCACTTGGCCAGGTGATGAGTACACGGTACCCATGTTAATGACAGCATGAGGCTCCCATCGTAATCTCCCCTCATTCAGCTTTTGATGTCCAAGCTTCTGTCTGGTTTCATTTGGGGATAGTTTTTGGGGTTGGGAGAAGGCTGAGAAGAGACTAAGCCACGTGACCAGGTCACTCTGCCTCGAAGGAGTAGGCTGACACACAGCAACAGTTGCAGAGTTCCTCTTCTGTGGGTACAGTGTGAGCATGCACATATGTGTGCAAATGCCCATGCTCATGTGTGTGCATGTACATGGAGGCCAGAGATCAATCTCAGATTCATTTGTTTGTTTTTCAAGACAGGTTTCTCTGTGTATCCCTGGTTATCCTGGAACTCCCTCTGTAGACCAGGCTAGCCTTGAATTTAGGGGTCTGCCTGTCTCTGCCTCTTGAGTGCACCATCACATCCAGCTTAGGTCTTATTATTTTTGAGGTAGGAGCCAATGAAACTCAGACTAGTCTCAAACTCACTACATAGGTGTGGAGGACCTTAAACTTCTGTTCTTCTGCCTTACGGCCAAGTGCTAGGGTTCTGGGTGTGCTTCATTTTATGTGGTGCTGGGGATTGAACCCAGGGCCTTGTACACGCCGGGCAAGGACTCTGCCAATTGAACTATATCCTCAGATCTCCATTCTCTAACCTAGAGCTCGCTGGCTAGCTAGTCCACCCAGGAGATCTCCAGGTGCTGGGGTTGCAGACCTAGACCACCACGTGCAGCTTTTCTAACGGGTGTTGGGGAGCAAAAGTTGGCACCTCATGCTTGCTCAGCAAGCCCCTTCCTGACTGGATCTTCTCCCCAGACCCCTTCAGAGGGCCTTTTTGTCGTGATCTGCTTTGCATTTTGCCTCATTGGGCTCAAATTTTAGAAAACTGTGAAGGTCAGTTCAGTACCTAACCCACAGGTCCTGGTATAGACGAATAGAAAGCAGGCAGCTATAAGTGTCCTTTGAGTTGTGTAGATGGGGCTGCTGTGGGATGTTCTGTATGTCCTGTGGGAGCCCTTCTTGGGTTCTTTGTGGCGTTACCCAGCAGGTCCGCATAGAGGATGATTAGGACCATGGGCCTGAGTGCAGGTGTCTGAGATGGTCTGCACTTGGCTGTGCTGGGGGATGGTCTGTATGTCAAGTTGTTCTGATTGATCAATAAATAAAACCTGATCGGCTGTGGCTAGGCAGGAAGGATAGGCGGGACTAACAGAGAGGAGAAATAAAAGGACAGGAAGGCAGAAGGACTGACTGCCAGATGCCGCCATGACCAGCAGCATGTGAAGATGCCGGGAAGCCACCAGCCACGTGGCAAGGTATAGATTTATGGAAATGGATTAATTTAAGATAAAAGAACAATTAGCAAGAAGCCTGCCACGGCCATACAGTTTGTAAGCAATATAAGTCTCTGTGTTTACTTGGTTGGGTCTGAGCGGCTGTGGGACTGGCGGGTGACAGAGATTTGTCCTGACTGTGGGCAAGGCAGAAAAACTAAAGCTACATGGGGCCATCAGTCTGTCCGCAATTCCCAACTCGCCCGACCCCCAGCGGCTGCTCAGTTCAGTGAGACCCTGACTGCTTCCCATTGGCTCCTCTTGCCAGGGCCAAAGGCAGGCTCCAGAGAGGCAGGGCAACCTACAGGGAAGCAGTGTGCACTTAACTGGAGTGGATCCCTGACCTCATCGAGAGACCAGTCAAGTGTGCCCTGGAGCCCTGGCCCCTCTTAGCTGCCTGCCCACCTCTTACTCTGGGTCCTGCTTGAGTATTTAGTGACCTGTGGCCTGAGTAGACGGCACTACTGGAGAGGGTCAGGATCCCTGGGGCCCCCAAGCTTGGCTCCCCACAGCAGCTCTGGGGTTTGATCGCCGTCTCAGCCCTTTGGCAGCAGCTAGGTGGCCAGGCCCAGAGTCCCGGGACATAGCCAGCTTTGTGTCCTCTGCATGGTCCTCTTGGAGTCCCTCGGGGAGGATTTGATTGACTGGGTGTCTGAGGACCTTTGATAATTCTCATTTTGTTAGTCCAGAACACTGTTTGTTTTACAGCTATTCCCTTCTAAGGTGAGGAGTCTGGTGGAAAGTGCTGGAGAGCCTGAGGTTTTGTTCTAATTTGGTTTCCACTGTGGGGTCCCCAATCCAAGTGCTTTTCACAGGGAGAACCCCAAGGTTTAGAGAAGCATCCCTGGGAGTCGAGCAGAATGAGGTCCCTTCCTTCCCCTCAAAGCTACACAGCCAGCTCGCTAAGGAAGACCACTGAATCAGGAGAGCTCTGGGACCTCAGCAACCCATCCAACCCTGTCGCCTCAGGTGGTTTCTGTTGGTTTGTTTGTTTGCTTGTTGTTTTTTTGTTTTCTCCCTATAATGGGGACAAAAAATACTTTCCTGACCAGCTTGGTCTGTTAGGAGATCCAGAGTTCTCATAAATGTCCAGTGTGTAGGAATTTCTGCTGAATAGAAGGAACTGACCAGCATCGGAACCTCAGGCACTTACCCTCAATGTCTTAAGCGCTGACCATGTACACACTACTGGGGACCACAGAGATGTGAGGATGTGTGTCCAAAGAGTTAGAGCTCCGGGACTTTTGATGCCTACCAATCCCAAACATGACTGCTTGATGCCATTACTATCCTTACCTGGGAACCTCAAACCAAAAAAATGGGTTTCTTGGTGGCTGAGAAAGGTCAAAGGTTGTGATAGGTGGAGAAGCCACTGTCACTGAGGGTGTTCTAGGGGTTGGCTGCCATGCACATGTGAAGACAGCTCCCAAGAGACAGGTGGCGGCAGCCCATTCTACACAGGAGGTGCCTGAGGCTCAGCAAGGGGAAGCAGGAGAGATGGTCCAGATGCCAGATGCCGGTTCCGATGCTCCGACTCACTCATTGCTTCCTTCTGTGACTCTGCAAAGCGTTCACTAAGTTCATGTGCAGGTAGAAGGATTTGATTTTAGTATTTGCCTCTTCTGCTTCCTCCTCTCTGCGTCTTTCCCCTCTCATAGGCGACACTTCAGAGAGAATGAAATGGAGCTGGGTGTGGCTGGGGAGACTGGCTGGCATCAGGAAGTGAGGGAGTAGGCTGTTTGTTGGAACATGGAGAGGAAGGAGGTGGTCACCCCTCAACAATATCACTTTACATTTCCTAAGAGCTTCACTTACTTTATTAGGGAATGCATACAGCTGAGTGATGCTTCTCTTTAGACGTGGGAAGGTGTTTTGTGGTGAGGTGAACTTCGTGGGTATTGATGTGTCAAAGCCCCTGTCAAAGAAAGGGCAGGGCAAATACTGGGAAGTGCATTAGGCGTGGGACCAGGAGACTGGATTTAGTTCCTGTGGAAAAAACCTGTTGACGGCGTGGTCTAAGCCTTTCTGCTGTCATTCTGTCTTATGGGTAGAAACGAACAGTATTGAACAATGGTGTGGATAAAGTTGCACGGTTGCTATAGAGACAGCAGTCTATAAATCTTACCTGAACAGAGGGAGGGAAGTCCCACGCAGCCACCATCACGTGGGAAGCGTGGCAATCACAACCCTCCTTTTGAAAACGCCTCTTGTTTATAATGATGACTGCAGCTGCTATCGCCGGAGCCTCAACTCTACTTTGAGATCAAGAGATTACAATGATCCCAGCAGATATACTGGTGACCTCTTTTGTGTTCTGAATTTCTAAACTTTATTCTTTCTTCATTGACGGACACAGGGAGATCATACGGCTGTAGAGTCACGAATTCTAATGATAATAATGTTTTAAATGGACGTTCATCGAGCCCTCCCAGGTGCCAGGCACCAAGCTTGCCTCTACACTGGCATGTCCTCACTTAATTGTCACTCCTCTGAAGTGGCCATTAGCATGTGGCTCATTTCTACACAGGAAGCTGAGGTGGAGGGACCGTGTAGCTTGCTTCCTGGGTCTCATAACCCCCTGGCAATGCATGTGTGGGCTTTAATGAGCCATAGAGGAGTGGGAGGGTGAGGGAGGAGATGGTACTGAGACTCAGAGGCTGGCTGCAGAGGGAAGGGAGGGTGGGAGGCAGGGGTTACCCGTGTTGTTGGAGACCGAGGATCCTGTGGGAGCTGTGGTTTAAAAGCCGTCGGCACTGCCAGACTGCAGGTATCCATGAAAGGAGGGAGTGTGGTAGGAACATACCTCTCCCTCACCCTCTCAGCTCTTGCTGCTACTTTCCGGAGCTTGTCATGTGGCAGCTAGCCCCAGGGGAGCCCGGGAGATGTCCTCGGCAGGCTTGGTCTCTCAGGGCAGAAAGGGCAAGGCTGGGACTGGGGTCTTTGAAGTGGTGCACATAGAAAATGCTCACTAGCCTGGAATCCCTGTGCTAAGAAGATGCCAAGCTTGTCTCAGGTCCATCAGAGCCTGTGAAGGTATGGCATTATGGAAAGGGCAAAGCCATAGACACAGTAAAGAGCAAGGGCCGCCAGAGGCCAGTGAGGAAGAAAGGCAGCTGTGCTGGTTGGTGTTGACTTGACACGACCCTAGACACATCTGGGAATAGAGATCTCAATTGAGGAAATGCCGCCATAGGATTGGCCTGTGGGCAAGCCTGTGATGAGTTTTCTTGATTGATAATTAATATGGGTGGGTCCAGCTCACTGTGGGCAGTGCCATGCCTGGGCTTGTAGTCCTGGGTTATAACACAGATTGAGCAAGCCATGAGGAGCAAGCCAGTAAACCATGTTCCTTCATGGCCTCTGATTCAGTTCCTGCCTCCAGATTCCTGCCTTTGAGTTCCTGTCCTGACTTCCCTCCGTGGTGGAGAGCAACCAGAGAGTTGTACGTCGAAATAAACCCTTTTCTGCTCACGTTGCTTCTGGTCATGGTGTTTTATCACAGCAATCGAAACCCAACCCAGACGGCAGTGTAACAGACGGAGCACAAGGGTGTTCAGGACGGCCCTTCTCACCCGCACATTGCCTGTGACAGTGAGCACATGGCATCCGTGCCTATCATAACCACAGATCTCTCCACGCTCAAAACATGAACCCTCGGGGCTGGGGTTTGCACAAGGATAGAGCACTTGCCTAGCAAAGCCAGGCTCTGGGTTGGATCCTTGACACCATCAAAATACGAAAAGCCAACCTTAATTTGAACGAATTGTGGGGTTTTGTTAAAAGTGTATCGGTGTTGGTTCATGAGTTGTAACAGGCATACCAAACAATTCAAAGATGTTAAGAATAAGAGAAGCTTGGGGGACAGGGAGGATGAAAGGACCTGGAATTCACTCTATTGTCTGTTCAATTTTTCTACAAACCTAAAGGTGTTGTAAATGGAAAATATTTAATTTATTGGTTAATCTTGAAAGTTATATACAAAGTGCTGGGGTCTAATTGGGACATTGAAGGGGTGGTGGGGCACTTCTGTTATATGCATCTCAATATCACACTGAAGTTGGGCATGGTGCACACTTACAATCCCAGCACTTGGGAGGTAGAGGCAGGAGGATCTGAACTTCATGGCCAGCCTTAGCTCGATCATGAGTTTGAGACTAGCCAGGGCCATATGAGACCCTGACCTAAAATTTTAAAAACAAAACCCAAATAAAACCGGGCAGGCAAGATGGCTCAGGGTGTAAAGGCCCCTGCCGCCAAGCGAGACAATCTTGAGTTCGGTCACCGGGACCCACGTGGTAGAGTGAGAGAACGGACTGGGCAGGTTGTCTTCTGACTGCCACAGAAGTGCCACAGCATGAACTCTGCTGTGTGTCTTTGTCTCTCGGTCTACGTCTCTCTGTCTTTCTTGTAAAGCAAATAAATGAAAAACAGACCCCAAACCAACAAAACCCCAAACGCACAAGCCAAACAAAAGGCCAAGGCTTACTAGGTCCAGCAGCCAGTCTGTGATGCATCCCTTATTTTACAGTTAGGGAAACTGAGACCCCGGGAAGGGTGGGGTACTACTATTCTGAGCAGAGTATCGGGACAGCTTCCCAAGTCAGAGTGTGGGGTGGCACGGGGTATCTTCTCAGTGAAGGGAGACCCCTCTCCAGGAGGCCTGCTGTTGATGGAAGAGGAGCCAGTGCGGACAGAGGAGTACTGCAGTGACCCTTGCCTCCCGCCAGCCTGGGTGGGCTCTCCTGAGACACCCTGGTGGGTACCGAGAACCTCTAAGAGCCCCAGTGCTCTGACATCTGTGTTTGTTTAGTGGGAGAGCAGGCGCCCCTCCCCCCCCCCACAGCGGGTGGGTTCCGACTCACTGAGCTGGATGCAGACAGGAGTGGACACCTGTTCCCTTGCTTCAGGATAGAAGACTGAGTGGGGAGGGGCCGCCATCGGCAAAGCCCAAACTGGAGCCAGAGAACTGTGACTGTAGGATCTCACCAGACACTGCAAGAGTGCGGGGGACGCTTCTCTGAGCCCTTTCTGTCTCCTCTCATGGTTCCTGTCAGGGGTGGAAGCAGCAGAACAGAGCCTGTCAGGGTCGTTTCTCACAGGAGGACACTGAGATGGGGAGGGTGCCAGGCATGTGCCTCACACCGGCACATCCCGGGAGGGACAGAGGGAGGCTTTGCGCCCAAGCCTCCTTCTACCTGTTAAAGTGATGTTTGGGGAAAGGCCAAAGGGACCAAACTCTTGACAGGAATTTCCTTGCAGGAGCACAGGTTAGCCCTAGGACACTGCTTTGCATGGATCTGAGGACCGAACAAGCAGATAAGTGAGGACTGTAGGACCCTGCCTCCTCTCTGTGAGACCCCCTGGAAGCGAGCACAGGCCTAGGCTGAGGGGGCCTCTGCAGCTAGAGTTGGAGTTACAGTTTCAGTTGTGGTTATCTTACTATACACAGACTGACACAGAGATATATATGCACGTTACCTGCATGTGGGAATATGAACACATGTGCAGACTGAGCATCTGTTTCCCAAATGCTCGGGACCAGAAGTGGTTTAGATTTTGTAGTTTTAAAATTCTTTTTGAACATTTACATAGAGGTAATTAATTGAGCGACTCTAAAAATTGCAACTCTAAAATGCTCCAAAATCTGATTTTTTTTTTTTTTTGCATCCTCTTGGTGCTGAAAACAATTTGAATTTTGGAGTAATTGAGATTTGGCCTTTGAGGTTAGGGACTTGCATATGCCCTTGCTCTGTCTACCAGGAGGGCCAAGAGCAGTGTGGAAGAAACCAGAGCTCTCGGAGAATTAGCTGGTTCTAGGACTGAATCAAAGAAATGGATGATCTTAAAGACTAAGGAAGCATTATAAAAACTCAAAGATGGCGGCCTGTTAGAACCGAAAGCTGACCAACAATGGTGTTCTTTACAGGATGGGACTGTGATCCCGAGAAAAGGGAAGACTGATAAAATAACAAAATGGGTAAAGAAACAAAGATAAATGTGCATGCATGCGTGCGTGCGTGCGTGCGTGCGTGCGTGCGTGCGTGCGTGCGTGTGTGCATGTGCACATGTGTGTTTATGTATTTGTATATGTGTGGACATATGTAAGCAGGTACACATGTCTATACGTGTGTGTGTGTGTGTGTGTGTGTGTGTGTGTGTGTGGTGTGCATGCATTTGTATGTATGTACTTGCATGTGGGCAAGTACACGTTTTGTGTGTGTGTGTGTGTGTGTGTGTGTGTGTAGGCCAGAAATATCCTCTTTTATTTCTCTCGACTTCGTTTTTGGAGACAGGGCCTTTTACTGAATGGAGCACACACATCCGGCTAGAGGTGCTCGCCGGCGATCGGGAGGATCCTCCTGTCTGCCTCCCTGGCGCTGAGACTGAATGACACATGCCACTGCACCACTTTTTACCTGGCGGTGGAGACTGAGCTTGGGTTCTCATGCGTGTGTGGCAAACCCCTTCCCTGCTGAGCCCCTTCCCCAGCCCAGAAAAACCTTTCCACAGAACTGAGAACACAAAGGTAGAATAATGAAGGGCAGAGAGTTGCCGTGAGAACATTACCACAACAATCACACAAGCCCTGCTTAGGGTAAAATTGGTGGGTAAAACTTTAAGAAGAAACAGGACATTGGTATAGCATCAAAGAAGCTCCCCGCAATGTTGATTAGTCACTGTGGTGATTCAGCAGGCCCATGTGCTCGCTGATATTCCTCCCTTCTTGAACTTGGTGTGTGGTTTCCACTGACCTTGGTGATTCTCTTCTCTGACTGTAAAGTGGGAAGGGAGAAGCACCCGACAGTGGAGAAGCTGACAGACACCACCTCAAGCTCAACCAAATGACCACCAGTGACAATGTCATCCCCACACCACAGACACAGCCATGAGACGGGAACTCTGGGACATCCTGCGTTCCAATCCATCAGCTTCTCCAGGTCACGAGAGAAGATCAGACAGATCCAGTTAAGGACATTTCACAAAACACCTCACAGACCTCTTCTGAAGTGGCGGGGTCCTGAGAAACTGCCAGGGACCGAGGGGCGGCCAGGTGAATCCCCTGGTCAGGTCTGTGAAACAGGAAGGATTTTAGCAGGAACGCTGGCAGAACCGGAATAAAACCCTCACTCCATTGTTAACACCATGCAATCAACGCACGACATCAGGAGCTGGGCAAAGGCTGCACGGGAATGTCTGACCTAACTTTGCAACTCTCCCAGCAAGTGAAGAAGTCTTTCAAGATAAAAAGATGTTTTTTGCTTTTTGTTTTTTAAATAACTTTTGTTGTACAACTTGATGGGAGTCACCAGCAAAGAGTCCATGTTGTTGAGATTTCTCCATGTTCTATGGTTCTAAGACAAACAACATCAAAATAAGACCTTTGGTTCAGATCTCATTACCTTAATGACTCCATTGGTGATTTTTCTAATGATAGAGGGTGAACTCAGATAATGCCCATTGCACAGATGAGAAAACTGAGACACCGGTCCTAGAATTACATCCCATGCTGTAGATGGGGTGGCTAAAGTGTAGAGAGCAGAAAGGCTTTGCCCATGGTCATGAAAGCAAGTTGAAAAGCCAGTCTAGGACCAGAACTCCCAAGTCCTGAGTCCTCATTCTTAAAACCCTGGCTGCTGATTCAAGACAGCCTCAGACAAAGCTTGCATGTGGACTGTTTGAGGTCACGGCCAGCCATTCTCATCTCACCCCACCTTCTTCTCACCTTCCAGTCAAGCAATAAAGCTGAAAAGATTCTTCAACAAACAAATCCTTCCTCATTGTGGAAGCTACGGGCACAGGGTTCTTCAGAAACCTGAAAGGCAGGCTCCCTAGGAGAAGGGCTGTTGGGACACGCCTGTCTGCCTGTCCGCCTGTCCGCCTGTCCAGACACCCACTTCCAGCTCCTTCTAAGAGGGCTGAATGCCTGCCTTGGGGCAGCAGAGCAGTGGACATGCCAGGACTCCCCGCCTCTGAGGTAGGACCCAGGTGGGAGCAGCCAGGACAGCGGGAGCCCCTTCCAGGAAGGCTCCTGGACCAATCAGTGCCTG
Organism: Peromyscus maniculatus bairdii; assembly: GCF_049852395.1. Classification (NCBI taxonomy): domain Eukaryota; kingdom Metazoa; phylum Chordata; class Mammalia; order Rodentia; family Cricetidae; genus Peromyscus; species Peromyscus maniculatus. Next base: position 70,591,248 of record NC_134853.1, on the reverse strand, counting down.
CATTCCCCTTTCAAGGTTGACTTCATCTGGATGTTGGAAAGTGCTCCAAAGAGCTAGCTCACTGTTGATGGGGGAAGGCATCGGTGGGGTCAGGCCCGGGGTGTGACAGCGCCCTATTGCCAGGCCAGAGGACGACACTGGAAAACATGGGCCTTTTTCTCTCTCTGTGAGTGAAAAGTGAAGGCCATTGTGTTTTATAAACGAAGACTCAACAGGGCTAGGGGGAAGTGGTTATGTAACTAAAACTTGGGAGCAGAGACTCGGGTGAGGTTTGGCTATGCCAAGAGGTAACAGTGCCTTGGAGAAGCAAAATGTTCCTTTGTATCCTTGAAAGGCAGAGTGAGGACCCCACTTGGGCCTCTTGCTTGAGAGAGGTTGGGGACTAGGCCCTCTATTTGCATTTGTGGAAGAGTAGAGCTTTTTGTTCAAGAACCCTGCATCACGGGGGTCGGGGGGTGAGGTCGTGAGTCATTTCCTTTGAGAAGCCTGGTGCGGTCCTGACCTAGATCTCCTGAGTCTGATCCCCTGGGTTCTCAGGAAATACCACCTTCTTCTCCAGGGTCTGTGAAAGAGAGATCAGCGCTGACAAGAGGACTCTGGCTGGCTTACATGTCAGAGGAGCTCTGAAGATCAGAAGCTCGGGCTGGGGAGATGGCTCCATGGATTAAATGCTTGCCACGCAAGCGTCATGACCTGAGTTCAAATCCCTGGAACCTACATAAAACTAGGGTATGGGGAGGCACCATCTCTGAGTCCAGTGAAATGGGAGGTGAAGATAGGAAAAGTCTCCAGGAACTCAGGCCAGCTAGCCTGGAGTACACTGCAGTGGACAACAAAGACCCTGTCTCAAACAGTGTGTACCATGACACACGCTTGTAAGTACACATACTCACACATACTTAAAACGTTTAGAAGCTACAATGTGTCTCAAGGAAAGTTTCTAAAGGGCGCTGTCAATCATGCCAGCCTGGGCTCGGATCAGGTTTTGTCTTCCAGGAATGGGTATTGATCAAGGGCACCTCACTTTTATCCTTCAGGTAAGCAAGAACCCCTCCCTGCCTGTCCTCTTTTTATAATTGCTGCAGGGAACTACTGAATCTTGTTTTAATGCCCGCTCTCAAAACAGCTGACAGACTAGCTAGCACTTTCCACTGGGCCGCCAAGCTAATCACCTCTCTATGTAGCAATTACCACCTTTTTAATTGGCTAATTAATTGTAAGATGGATTGTTTAAGGAGGATCCGATTTCCCAGAATGCAAGCTGTCTGAAGGCAGGGCCAGTAAGGACAGCAGGGACAGTGTCTGTTCTGTCCACTGCGGTGTCCTTCATACCAGGCTGTGTGTGCATGAGTGTGTGCACATGTGCATCTGTGCATGCGTGTACCCACACATGTACACATCTCAGGCAGTTTACATATTGCCATTATTCTTTGCCATCAAATGCATCCTTTGAGGTCATTTTCAGGTGTGAGCCAACAGTTACATTCATCCTCTAAATAAATGATCAAGAGAAGAAATAGTTGTTTTTGGTAAAAACTGAGGAGGGCTGTGTTTATTAAATCATACCATCATTTGTCCTCAGCGCTCATGTCAGGAGCTAGAGGTCAGGTGGAGGCTGGGTGCTCTCTTGAGGGGCCTCTGTCCAGGAGAGGAGCCATAGTCACACCCTGGCCCTGCAGGGATGGCTGGGCGGATCTTTAGAGTGGGAGCTGGGCTCTGGTGCCCACTGAGAGTTGAGTTTGCTGTGTGGCTTTGGACAACTCCTTCTCCTCTCTGAACCCTTGTGTCCAAGCAGGTCCATTTGCATGATCTGTGGGTGGCTTTGTGATCTTTGCTTGATTATATTGTTGTCCTTTCTAGTAGTATCCATCTCCTGAGACCTGGGCGGCCTCTACAGGAGGGTGTGTGAATTCCACCTGCTTCTTGGAGTGAAGGCTTTCTGTGCAGCTCTGGAGAGGGAGGCCAGACCTGTTTCTTCCCCCTAGCTGGCTGTGCAGCCTGAGGAGAGTACTGGACTCAGACCCCTGTATGTAACACGGGGGCTCTGGGATCCCCTATACGTCCATCCTCCTTACACGTCCATCCTTACACCTCCATCCTCCTTGCACCTCCATCCTCCTTACCCCTCCATCCTCACACCTCCATCTTCCTTACATCTCCATCCTCCTTGCACCTCCATCCTCCTTACCCCTCCATCCTCACACCTCCATCTTCCTTACATCTCCATACTCCTTACAACTCCATCCTTACACCTCCATCCTTACACCTCCATCCTCCTTACACCTCCATCCTTACACCTCCATCCTCCTTACACCTCCATCCTCCTTACACCTCCATCCTCCTTACACCTCCATCCTCCTTACACCTCCATCCTCCTTACACCTCCATCCTCCTCACACCTCCATCCTTACACCTCCATCCTTACACCTCCATCCTCCTCACACCTCCATCCTCACACCTCCATCCTTACACCTCCATCGTCCTTACACCTCCATCCTTACACCTCCATCCTTACACCTCCATCCTCACACCTCCATCCTCCTCACACCTCCATCCTTACACCTCCATCCTTACACCTCCATCCTCCTCACACCTCCATCCTTACACCTCCATCCTTACACCTCCATCCTCCTCACACCTCCATCCTTACACCTCCATCCTTACACCTCCATCCTTACACCTCCAGCCTTACACCTCCATCCTCCTCACACCTCCATCCTTACACCTCCATCCTTACACCTCCATCCTTACACCTCCATCCTTACACCTCCATCCTTACACCTCCATCCTTACACCTCCATCCTTACACCTTCATCCTTACACCTCCATCCTTACACCTCCATCCTCAACACACGTCCATCCTTACACCTCCATCCTTACACCTCCATCCTCCTCACACCTCCATCCTTACACCTCCATCCTGATACCTCCATCCTTACACCTCCATCCTCACACCTCCATCCTCAACACACCTCCATCCTTACACCTCCATCCTTACACCTCCATCCTCACACCTCCATCCTCACACCTCCATCCTCCTTACACCTCCATCCTTACACCTCCATCCTTACACCTCCATCCTTACACGTCCATCCTTATACCTCCATCCTCACACCTCCATCCTTACACCTCCATCCTCCTTACACCTCCATCCTTACACCTCCATCCTTACACCTCCATCCTCCTCACACCTCCATCCTTACACCTCCATCCTCCTCACACCTCCATCCTTACACCTCCATCCTTACACCTCCATCCTCCTCACACCTCCATCCTTACACCTCCATCCTTACACCTCCATCCTCCTTACACCTCCATCCTTACACCTCCATCCTTACACCTCCATCCTTACACCTCCATCCTCCTTATACCTCCATACATACACCTCCATCCTTACACCTCCATCCTTACACCTCCATCCTTACACCTCCATCCTCCTCACACCTCCATCCTTACACCTCCATACTTACACCTCCATCCTTACACCTCCATCCTCCTTACACCTCCATCCTCCTCACACCTCCATCCTTACACCTCCATCCTTACACCTCCATCCTCACACTTCCATCCTCACACCTCCATCCTCCTTACACCTCCATCCTTACACCTCCATCCTTACACCTCCATCCTTACACCTCCACCCTTACACCTCCATCCTCCTTACACCTCCATCCTCCTCACACCTCCATCCTTACACCTCCATCCTTACACCTCCATCCTCCTTACACCTCCATCCTCCTCACACCTCCATCCTTACACCTCCATCCTTACACCTCCATCCTTACACCTCCATCCTCACACCTCCATCCTTACACCTCCATCCTTACACCTCCATCCTCCTTACACCTCCATCCTCCTCACACCTCCATCCTTACACCTCCATCCTTACACCTCCATCCTCCTCACACCTCCATCCTTACACCTCCATCCTCCTCACACCTCCATCCTTACACCTCCATCCTTACACCTCCATCCTCCTCACACCTCCATCCTTACACCTCCATCCTTACACCTCCATCCTCCTTACACCTCCATCCTTACACCTCCATCCTTACACCTCCATCCTTACACCTCCATCCTCCTTATACCTCCATACTTACACCTCCATCCTTACACCTCCATCCTTACACCTCCATCCTTACACCTCCATCCTCCTCACACCTCCATCCTTACACCTCCATACTTACACCTCCATCTTTACACCTCCATCCTCCTTACACCTCCATCCTCCTCACACCTCCATCCTTACACCTCCATCCTCCTTACACCTCCATCCTCCTCACACCTCCATCCTTACACCTCCATCCTTATACCTCCATCCTTACACCTCCATCCTCACACCTCCATCCTCACACCTCCATCCTCCTCACACCTCCATCCTTACACCTCCATCCTCACACCTCCATCCTCACACCTCCATCCTCCTTACACCTCCATCCTTACACCTCCATCCTTACACCTCCATCCTTACACCTCCATCCTTACACCTCCATCCTCCTTACACCTCCATCCTCCTCACACCTCCATCCTTACACCTCCATCCTTACACCTCCATCCTCCTTACACCTCCATCCTCCTCACACCTCCATCCTTACACCTCCATCCTCCTTACACCTCCATCCTCCTCACACCTCCATCCTTACACCTCCATCCTTACACCTCCATCCTCCTCACACCTCCATCCTTCCACCTCCATCCTTACACCTCCATCCTTACACCTCCATCCTCCTTACACCTACATCCTTACACCTCCATCCTCCTCACACCTCCATCCTTACACCTCCATCCTTACACCTCCATCCTTACACCTCCATCCTTACCCCTCCATCATCCTTACACCTCCATCCTTACACCTCCATCCTCCTTACACCTCCATCCTTACACCTCCATCCTTACCCCTCCATCCTTACACCTCCATTCTCCTTACACCTCCACCCTCCTTACACCTCCATCCTTATACCTCCACCCTTACAGCTCCATCCTCACAACTCCATCCTCCTCACACCTCCATCCTTACACCTCCATCCTCCTCACACCTCCATCCGTACACCTCCATCCTCCTTACACCTCCATCCTCCTCACACCTCCATCCTCCTTACACCTCCATCCTTACACCTCCATCCTTACACCTCCATCCTTACACCTCCATACTTACACCTCCATCCTTACACCTCCATCCTCCTTACACCTCCATCCTTACACCTCCATCCTGACACCTCCATCCTTACACCTCCATCCTTACACCTCCATCCTTACCCCTCCATCCTTACACCTCCATCCTCCTCACACCTCCATCCTCCTTACACCTCCATCCTTACACCTCCATCCTTACACCTCCATCCTTACACCTCCATCCTCACACCTCCATCCTCCTTACACCTCCATCCTTACACCTCCATCCTTACACCTCCATCCTCCTCACACCTCCATCCTCCTTACACCTCCATCCTTACACCTCCATCCTCCTTACACCTCCATCCTTACACCTCCATCCTTACACCTCCATCCTCTTTACACCTCCATCCTTACACCTCCATCCTTACACCTCCATCCTTACACCTCCATCCTCCTTACACCTCCATCCTTACACCTCCATCCTTACACCTCCATCCTTACACCTGCATCCTTACACCTCCATCCTCCTCACACCTCCATCCTTACACCTCCATCCTTACACCTCCATCCTTACACCTCCATCCTCCTTACACCTCCATCCTCCTCACACCTCCATCCTTACACCTCCATCCTCCTTACACCTCCATCCTCCTCACACCTCCATCCTTACACCTCCATCCTTACACCTCCATCCTTACACCTCCATCCTTACACCTCCATCCTTATACCTCCATCCTCAACACACGTCCATCCTTACACCTCCATCCTTACACCTCCATCCTCACACCTCCATCCTCCTCACACCTCCATCCTTACACCTCCATCCTGATACCTCCATCCTCACACCTCCATCCTCACACCTCCATCCTCAACACACCTCCATCCTTACACCTCCATCCTTACACCTCCATCCTCACACCTCCATCCTCATCACACCTCCATCCTTACACCTCCATCCTTACACCTCCATCCTTACACCTCCATCCTTACACCTCCATCCTCCTTACACCTCCATCCTTACACCTCCATCCTTACACCTCCATCCTCCTCACACCTCCATCCTTACACCTCCATCCTCCTCACACCTCCATCCTTACACCTCCATCCTTACACCTCCATCCTCCTCACACCTCCATCCTTACACGTCCATCCTTACACCTCCATCCTCCTTACACCTCCATCCTTACACCTCCATCCTCCTTACACCTCCATCCTTACACCTCCATCCTTACACCTCCATCCTTACACCTCCATCCTCCTTATACCTCCATCCTTACACCTCCATCCTTACACCTCCATCTTTACACCTCCATCCTTACACCTCCATCCTCCTCACACCTCCATCCTTACACCTCCATCCTTACACCTCCATCCTTACACCTCCATCCTCCTTACACCTCCATCCTCCTCACACCTCCATCCTTAAACCTCCATCCTCCTTACACCTCCATCCTCCTCACACCTCCATCCTTACACCTCCATCATTACACCTCCATCCTTACACCTCCATCCTTACACCTCCATCCTTACACCTCCATCCTTACACCTCCATCCTTACACCTCCATCCTCCTCACACCTCCATCCTTACACCTCCATCCTTACACCTCCATCCTTACACCTCCATCCTTATACCTCCATCCTTACTCCTCCATCCTCCTTACACCTCCATCCTCCTCACACCTCCATCCTTACACCTCCATCCTCCTTACACCTCCATCCTCCTCACACCTCCATCCTTACACCTCCATCCTTACACCTCCATCCTCCTCACACCTCCATCCTTACACCTCCATCCTTACACCTCCATCCTCCTTACACCTCCATCCTTACACCTCCATCCTTATCCCTCCATCCTTATACCTCCATCCTCCTTACACCTCCATCCTCCTTACACCTCCATCCTTACACCTCCATCCTTACACCTCATCCTCCTTACACCTCCATCCTTACCCCTCCATCCTTACCCCTCCATCCTTACCCCTCCATCCTTACACCTCCATCCTCCTTACACCTCCATCCTCCTTACACCTCCATCCTTACACCTCCACCCTTACACCGCCATCCTCCTCACACCTCCATCCTTACCCCTCCATCCTTACACCTCCATCCTTACCCCTCCATCCTTATACCTCCATCCTCCTTACACCTCCATCCTCCTTACACCTCCATCCTTACACCTCCATCCTTACACCTCCATCCTCCTTACACCTCCATCCTTACCCCTCCATCCTTACCCCTCCATCCTTACCCCTCCATCCTTACACCTCCATCCTCCTTACACCTCCATCCTCCTTACACCTCCATCCTTACACCTCCACCCTTACACCGCCATCCTCCTCACACCTCCATCCTTACACCTCCATCCTTACACCTCCATCCTCACACCTCCATCCTCCTCACACCTCCATCCTTACACCTCCATCCTCCTCACACCTCCATCCTTACACCTCCATCCTCCTTACACCTCCATCCTCACACCTCCATCCTCCTCACACCTCCATCTTTAGACCTCCATCCTTACACCTCCATCCTTACACCTCCATCCTCCTTACACCTCCATCCTCCTCACACCTCCATCCTCCTTACACCTCCATCCTTACACCTCCATCCTCACACCTCCATCCTTACACCTCCATCCTTACACCTCCATCCTCCTTACACCTCCATCCTCCTCACACCTCCATCCTCCTTACACCTCCATCCTCACATCTCCATCCTCCTCACACCTCCATCCTTACACCTCCATCCTTACACCTCCATCCTTACACCTCCATCCTTACAACTCCATCCTCCTTACACCTCCATCCTTACACCTACATCCTCACACCTCCATCCTCCTCACACCTCCATCCTTACACCTCCATCCTCCTCACACCTCCATCCTTACACCTCCATCCTTACACCTCCATCCTCCTCACACCTCCATCCTTACACCTCCATCCTTACACCTCCATCCTTACACCTCCATCCTCCTTACACCTCCATCCTTACACCTCCATCCTCCTTACACCTCCATCCTTACACCTCCATACTTACACCTCCATCCTTACACCTCCATCCTCCTTACACCTCCATCCTTACACCTCGATCCTTACACCTCCATCCTCACACCTCCATCCTCCTCACACCTCCATCCTTACACCTCCATCCTTACACCTCCATCCTTACACCTCCATCCTTACACCTCCATCCTCCTCACACCTCCATCCTTACACCTCCATCCTTACACCTCCATCCTTACACCTCCATCCTCCTTACACCTCCTATCTCCTCACACCTCCATCCTTACACCTCCATCCTCCTTACACCTCCATCCTCCTCACACCTCCATCCTTACACCTCCATCCTTACACCTCCATCTTTACACCTCCATCCTTACACCTCCATCCTTACACCTCCATCCTCCTTACACCTCCATCCTTACACCTCCATCCTTACACCTCCATCCTTACACCTCCATCCTCCTCACACCTCCATCCTTACACCTCCATCCTTACACCTCCATCCTTACACCTCCATCCTTATACCTCCATCCTCCTTACACCTCCATCCTTACACCTCCATCCTCCTTACACCTCCATCCTTACACCTCCATCCTTACCCCTCCATCCTTACCCCTCCACCCTACACCTCCATCCTTACACCTCCATCCTCCTTACACCTCCATCCTCCTTACACCTCCATCCTTACACCTCCATCCTCCTTACACCTCCATCCTCCTTACACCTCCATCCTTACACCTCCATCCTTACACCTCCATCCTCACAACTCCATCCTCCTTACACCTCCATCCTTACACCTCCATCCTTACACCTCCATCCTCCTCACACCTCCATCCTCCTTACACCTCCATCCTTACACCTCCATCCTCCTTACACCTCCATCCTTACACCTCCATCCTCCTTACACCTCCATCCTTACACCTCCATCCTTACACCTCCATCCTCCTTACACCTCCATCCTTACACCTCCATACTTACACCTCCATCCTTACACCTCCATCCTCCTTATACCTCCATCCTTACACCTCCATCCTTACACCTCCATCCTTACACCTCCATCCTTAAACCTCCATCCTTACACCTCCATCCTCCTCACACCTCCATCCTTACACCTCCATCATTACACCTCCATCCTTACACCTCCATCCTTACACCTCCATCCTTATACCTCCATCCTTACACCTCCATCCTCCTCACACCTCCATCCTTACACCTCCATCCTTACACCTCCATCCTTACACCTCCATCCTCCTCACACCTCCATCCTTACACCTCCATCCTTACACCTCCATCCTTACACCTCCATCCTTACACCTCCATCCTTATACCTCCATCCTTATACCTCCATCCTCACACCTCCATCCTCAACACACCTCCATCCTTACACCTCCATCCTTACACCTCCATCCTCCTTACACCTCCATCCTCACACCTCCATCCTTACACCTCCATCCTCCTCACACCTCCATCCTTACACCTCCATCCTTACACCTCCATCCTCACACCTCCATCCTCCTCACACCTCCATCCTTACACCTCCATCCTCACACCTCCATCCTTACACCTCCATCCTTACACCTCCATCCTCACACCTCCATCCTCCTCACACCTCCATCCTTACACCTCCATCCTTACACCTCCATCCTTACACCTCCATCCTCACACCTCCATCCTCCTCACACCTCCATCCTTACTCCTCCATCCTTACACATCCATCCTCACACCTCCATCCTACTCACACCTCCATCCTTACACCTCCATCCTTACACCTCCATCCTTACACCTCCATCCTTACACCTCCATCCTCACACCTCCATCCTCCTCACAGCTCCATCCTTACACCTCCATCCTTACACCTCCATCCTCACACCTCCATCCTCCTCACACCTCCATCCTTACACCTCCATCCTCCTCACACCTCCATCCTTACACCTCCATCCTCCTTACACCTCCATCCTCACACCTCCATCCTCCTCACACCTCCATCTTTACACCTCCATCCTTACACCTCCATCCTTACACCTCCATCCTCCTTACACCTCCATCCTCCTCACACCTCCATCCTCCTTACACCTTCATCCTTACACCTCCATCCTCACACCTCCATCCTTACACCTCCATCCTTACACCTCCATCCTTACACCTTCATCCTCACACCTCCATCCTCACACCTCCATCCTCCTTACACCTCCATCCTTACACCTCCATCCTCACACCTCCATCCTCCTCACACCTCCATCCTTACACCTCCATCCTTACACCTCCATCCTTACACCTCCATCCTTACAACTCCATCCTCCTTACACCTCCATCCTTACACCTCCATCCTCTCACCTCCATCCTCCTCACACCTCCATCCTTACACCTCCATCCTCCTCACAGCTCCATCCTTACACCTCCATCCTTACACCTCCATCCTCCTCACACCTCCATCCTTACACCTCCATCCTTACACCTCCATCCTCCTTACACCTCCATCCTCACACCTCCATACTTACACCTCCATCCTTATACCTCCATCCTCCTTATACCTCCATCCTTACACCTCCATCCTTACACCTCCATCCTTACACCTCCATCCTTACACCTCCATCCTTACACCTCCATCCTTACACCTCCATCCTCCTCACACCTCCATCCTTACACCTCCATCCTTACACCTCCATTCACCTTACACCTCCTATCTCCTCACACCTCCATCCTTACACCTCCATCCTCCTTACACCTCCATCCTCCTCACACCTCCATCCTTACACCTCCATCCTTACACCTCCATCCTTACACCTCCATCCTTACACCTCCATCCTCCTCACACCTCCATCCTTACACCTCCATCCTTACACCTCCATCCTTACACCTCCATCCTTACACCTCCATCCTCCTTACACCTCCATCCTCCTCACACCTCCATCCTTACACCTCCATCCTTACACCTCCATCCTCCTTACACCTCCATCCTCCTCACACCTCCATCCTTACACCTCCATCCTTACACCTCCATCCTCCTCACACCTCCATCCTTACACCTCCATCCTTACACCTCCATCCTTATACCTCCATCCTCCTTACACCTCCATCCTTACACCTCCATCCTCCGTACACCTCCATCCTTACCCCTCCATCCTTCCCCCTCCACCCTACACCTCCATCCTTACACCTCCATCCTCCTTACACCTCCATCCTCCTTACACCTCCATCCTTACACCTCCATCCTCCTTACACCTCCATCCTCCTTACGCCTCCATCCTTACACCTCCATCCTTACAGCTCCATCCTCACAACTCCATCCTCCTTACACCTCCATCCTTACACCTCCATCCTTACACCTCCATCCTTCTCACACCTCCATCCTCCTTACACCTCCATCCTTACCCCTCCATCCTTACACCTCCATCCTCCTCACACCTCCATCCTCCTTACACCTCCATCCTTACACCTCCATCCTTACACCTCCATCCTTACACCTCCATCCTTACACTTCCATCCTTACACCTCCATCCTTACACCTCCATCCTCCTCACACCTCCATCCTCACACCTCCATCCTTACACCTCCATCCTTACACCTCCATCCTCCTCACACCTCCATCCTTACACCTCCATCCTCCTCACACCTCCATCCTATCACCTCCATCCTTACACGTCCATCCTTACACCTCCATCCTTACACCTCCATCCTTACACCTCCATCCTCCTCACACCTCCATCCTTACACCTCCATCCTCCTCACACCTCCATCCTTACACCTCCATCCTTACACCTCCATCCTTACCCCTCCATCCTTACACCTCCATCCTTATACCTCCATCCTTACACCTCCATCCTCACACCTCTATCCTCAACACACCTCCAGGCTTAGACCTCCATCCTTACACCTCCATCTTCACACCTCCATCCTCCTCACACCTCCATCCTTTCACCTCCATCCTTACACCTCCATCCTTACACCTCCATCCTTACACCTCCATCCTCCTTACACCTCCATCCTTACACCTCCATCCTTACACCTCCTTCCTCCTCACACCTCCATCCTTACACCTCCATCTTCCTCACACCTCCGTCCTTACACCTCCATCCTTACACCTCCATCCTCCTCACACCTCCATCCTTACACCTCCATACTTACACCTCCATCCTTACACCTCCATCCTCCTTATAACTCCATCCTTACACCTCCATCCTTACACCTCCATCCTTACACCTCCATCCTTACACCTCCATCCTTACACCTCCATCCTCTTCACACCTCCATCCTTACACCTCCATCCTCCTCACACCTCCATCCTTACACCTCCATCCTCCTCACACCTCCATCCTTACACCTCCATCCTTACACCTCCATCCTTACACCTCCATCCTTACCCCTCCATCCTTACCCCTCCATCCTTACACCTCCATCCTTATACCTCCATCCTTACACCTCCATCCTCACACCTCTATCCTCAACACACCTCCAGCCTTACACCTCCATCCTTACACCTCCATCTTCACACCTCCATCCTCCTCACACCTCCATCCTTACACCTCCATCCTTACACCTCCATCCTTACACCTCCATCCTTACACCTCCATCCTCCTTACACCTCCATCCTTACACCTCCATCCTTACACCTCCTTCCTCCTCACACCTCCATCCTTACACCTCCATCTTCCTCACACCTCCGTCCTTACACCTCCATCCTTACACCTCCATCCTCCTCACACCTCCATCCTTACACCTCCATACTTACACCTCCATCCTTACACCTCCATCCTCCTTATACCTCCATCCTTACACCTCCATCCTTACACCTCCATCCTTACACATCCATCCTTACACCTCCATCCTTACACCTCCATCCTCCTCACACCTCCATCCTTACACCTCCATCCTTACACCTCCATCCTTACACCTCCATCCTCCTTACACCTCCATCCTACTCACACCTCCATCCTTACACCTCCATTCTTACACCTCCATCCTCCTCACACCTCCATCCTTACACCTCCATCCTCCTTACACCTCCATCCTCCTCACACCTCCATCCTTACACCTCCATCCTCCTTACACCTCCATCCTCCTCACACCTCCATCCTTACACCTCCATCCTTACACCTCCATCCTTACACCTCCATCATTACACCTCCATCCTTACACCTGCATCCTTACACCTCCATCCTCCTTACACCTCCATCCTTACACCTCCATCCTTACACCTCCATCCTTACAACTCCATCCTCCTTACACCTCCATCCTCCTCACACCTCCATCCTTACACCTCCATCCTCCTCACACCTCCATCCTCCTCACACCTCCATCCTTACACCTCCATCCTTACACCTCCATCCTTACACCTCCATCCTTACACCTCCATCCTCCTTACACCTCCATCCTCCTCACACCTCCATCCTTACACCTCCATCCTCCTTACACCTCCATCCTCCTCACACCTCCATCCTTACACCTCCATCCTTACACCTCCATCCTCCTCACACCTCCATCCTTACACCTCCATCCTTACACCTCCATTCTTACACCTCTATCCTCCTTACACCTCCATCCTTACACCTCCATCCTTACCCCTCCATCCTCACCCCTCCACCCTACACCTCCATCCTTACACCTCCATCCTCCTTACACCTCCATCCTCCTTACACCTCCATCCTTACACCAACATCCTCCTTACACCTCCATCCTCCTTACACCTCCATCCTTACACCTCCATCCTCCTCACACCTCCATCCTCCTCACACCTCCATCCTTACACCTCCATCCTCCTTACACCTCCATCCTCCTTACACCTCCATCCTCCTTACACCTCCATCCTTACACCTCCATCCTTACACCTCCATCCTTACACCTCCATCCTTACACCTCCATCCTTACACCTCCATCCTTACACCTCCATCCTTACACCTCCATCCTTAAACCTCCATCCTTACACCTCCATCCTTACACCTCCATCCTTACACCTCCATCCTTACACCTCCATCCTCCTCACAGCTCCATGCTCCTTACACCTCCATCCTTACACCTCCATCCTTACACCTCCATCCTTACACCTCCATCCTTACACCTCCATCCTCACACCTCCATCCTCCTTACACCTCCATCCTTACACCTCCATCCTTACACCTCCATCCTCCTCACAACTCCATCCTCCTTACACCTCCATCCTTACACCTCCATACTCCTTACACCTCCATCCTTACACCTCCATCCTTACACCTCCATCCTCTTTACACCTCCATCCTTACACCTCCATCCTTACACCTCCATCCTTACACCTCCATCCTCCTTACACCTCCATCCTTACACCTCCATCCTTACACCTCCATCCTCCTCACACCTCCATCCTCCTTACACCTCCATCCTTACACCTCCATCCTCCTTACACCTCCATCCTTACACCTCAATCCTCCTCACACCTCCATCCTTACACCTCCATCCTCCTTACACCTCCATCCTCCTCACACCTCCATCCTCCTCACACCTCCATCCTTACACCTCCATCCTTACACCTCCATCCTTCTCACACCTCCATCCTCCTTACACCTCCATCCTTACACCTCCATCCTTACACCTCCATCCTCCTCACACCTCAATCCTTACACCTCCATCCTTACACCTCCATCCTTACACCTCCATCCTCCTTACACCTCCATCCTTACACCTCCATCCTCCTTACACCTCCATCCTCACACCTCCATCCTTACACCTCCATCCTCCTCACACCTCCATCCTTACACCTCCATCCTTACACCTCCATCCTTACACCTCCATCCTTACACCTCCATCCTTATACCTCCATCCTCCTCACACCTCCATCCTCACACCTCCTTCCTTACACCTCCATCCTTACACCTCCATCCTCCTCACACCTCCATCCTTACACCTCCATCCTTACACCTCCATCCTCCTTACACCTCCATCCTCACACCTCCATCCTTACACCTCCATCCTCCTCACACCTCCATCCTTACACCTCCATCCTTACACCTCCATCCTCACACCTCCATCCTCCTCACACCTCCATCCTTACACCTCCATCCTCACACCTCCATCCTTACACCTCCATCCTTACACCTCCATCCTCACACCTCCATCCTCCTCACACCTCCATCCTTACCCCTCTATCCTTACACCTCCATCCTCACACCTCCATCCTCCTCACACCTCCATCCTTACCCCTCCATCCTTACACCTCCATCCTCATACCTCCATCCTCCTCACACCTCCATCGTCACACCTCCATCCTTACACCTCCATCCTTACACCTCCATCCTCACACCTCCATCCTCCTCACACCTCCATCCTTACCCCTCCATCCTTACACCTCCATCCTCACACCTCCATCCTCCTCACACCTCCATCCTTACACCTCCATCCTTACACCTCCATCCTCCTTACACCTCCATCCTTACACCTCCATCCTCACACATCCATCCTCCTCACACCTCCATCCTTACACCTCCATCCTCACCCCTCCATCCTCCTCACACCTCCATCCTTACACCTCCATCCTCCTTACACCTCCATCCTTATACCTCCATCCTCCTTACACCTCCATCCTCACACCTCCATCCTCCTCACACCTCCATCCTTACACCTCCATCCTTACACCTCCATCCTTACACCTCCATCCTCCTTACACCTCCATCCTCCTCACACCTCCATCCTCCTTACACCTCCATCCTTACACCTCCATCCTCCTCACACATCCATCCTTACACCTCCATCCTTACACCTCCATCCTCACACCTCCATCCTCCTTACACCTCCATCCTCCTCACACCTCCATCCTTACACCTCCATCCTTACACCTCCATCCTCGTTACACCTCCATCCTTACACCTCCATCCTCCTTACACCTCCATCCTTACACCTCCATCCTCCTTACACCTCCATCCTCCTTACACCTCCATCCTTACACCTCCATCCTTACCCCTCCATCCTCACACCTCCATCCTCCTTGCACCTCCATCCTTACACCTCCATCCTTACACCTCCATCCTTACACCTCCATCCTTACACCTCCATCCTTACACCTCCATCCTTACACCTCCATCCTCACACCTCCATCCTCACACCTCCATCCTCACACCTCCATCCTCCTTATACCTCCATCCTTACACCTCCATCCTTACACCTCCATCCTTCTTACACCTCCATCCTTACACCTCCATCCTTACACCTCCAACCTCCTCACACCTCCATGCTCCTTACACCTCCATCCTTACACCTCCATCCTCCTTACACCTCCATCCTTACACATCCATCCTTACACCTCCATCCTTACACCTCCATCCTCACACCTCCATCCTCACACCTCCATCCTCCTTACACCTCCATCCTCCTCACACCTCCATCCTTACACCTCCATCCTTACACCTCCATCCTCGTTACACCTCCATCCTTACACCTCCATCCTCCTTATACCTCCATCCTTACACCTCCATCCTTACACCTCCATCCTCCTTACACCTCCATCCTCCTCCCACCTCCATCCTCCTCACACCTCCATCCTTACACCTTCATCCTCACACCTCCATCCTTACACCTCCATCCTCCTCACACCTCCATCCTTACATCTCCATCCTTACACCTCCATCCTCCTCACACCTCCATCCTCCTCACACCTCCATCCTTACACCTCCATCCTTACACCTCCATCCTCCTCACACCTCCATCCTTACACCTCCATCCTTACACCTCCATCCTTACACCTCCATCCTCACACCTCCATCCTCCTCACACCTCCATCCTTACCCCTCCATCCTTACACCTCCATCCTCACACCTCCATCCTCCTCAGCCTCCATCCTTACACCTCCATCCTTACACCTCCATCCTCCTTACACCTCCATCCTTACACCTCCATCCTCACACCTCCATCCTCCTCACACCTCCATCCTTACACCTCCATCCTTACACCTCCATCCTTACACCTCCATCCTCCTTACACTTCCATCCTTACACCTCCATCCTTACACCTCCTTCCTCCTCACACCTCCATCCTTACACCTCCATCCTCCTCACACCTCCATCCTTACACCTCCATACTTACACCTCCATCCTTACACCTCCATCCTCCTTATACCTCCATCCTTACACCTCCATCCTTACACCTCCATCCTTACACCTCCATCCTTAAACCTCCATCCTTACACCTCCATCCTCCTCACACCTACATCCTTACACTTCCATCCTTACACCTCCATCCTTACACCTCCATCCTCCTTACACCTCCATCCTCCTCACACCTCCATCCTTACACCTCCATCCTCCTTACACCTCCATCCTCCTCACACCTCCATCCTTACACCTCCATCCTTACACCTCCATCCTTACACCTCCATCCTCACACCTCCATCCTCCTCACACCTCAATCCTTACACCTCCATCCTTACACCTCCATCCTTACACCTCCATCCTCCTTACACCTCCATCCTTACACCTCCATCCTCCTCACACCTCCATCCTCACACCTCCATCCTTACACCTCCATCCTCCTCACACCTCCATCCTTACACCTCCATCCTTACACCTCCATCCTTACACCTCCATCCTTACACCTCCATCCTTATACCTCCATCCTCCTCACACCTCCATCCTCACACCTCCTTCCTTACACCTCCATCCTTACACCTCCATCCTCGTCACACCTCCATCCTTACACTTCCATCCTTACACCTCCATCCTTACACCTCCATCCTCCTTACACCTCCATCCTCCTCACACCTCCATCCTTACACCTCCATCCTCCTTACACCTCCATCCTCCTCACACCTCCATCCTTACACCTCCATCCTTACACCTCCATCCTTACACCTCCATCCTCACACCTCCATCCTCCTCACACCTCAATCCTTACACCTCCATCCTTACACCTCCATCCTTACACCTCCATCCTCCTTACACCTCCATCCTTACACCTCCATCCTCCTCACACCTCCATCCTCACACCTCCATCCTTACACCTCAATCCTCCTCACACCTCCATCCTTACACCTCCATCCTTACACCTCCATCCTTACACCTCCATCCTTACACCTCCATCCTCCTCACACCTCCATCCTTACACTTCCATCCTTACACCTCCATCCTTACACCTCCATCCTCCTTACACCTCCATCCTCCTCACACCTCCATCCTTACACCTCCATCCTCCTTACACCTCCATCCTCCTCACACCTCCATCCTTACACCTCCATCCTTACACCTCCATCCTTACACCTCCATCCTCACACCTCCATCCTCCTCACACCTCAATCCTTACACCTCCATCCTTACACCTCCATCCTTACACCTCCATCCTCCTTACACCTCCATCCTTAC
Source organism: Peromyscus maniculatus bairdii (assembly GCF_049852395.1). NCBI lineage: Eukaryota > Metazoa > Chordata > Mammalia > Rodentia > Cricetidae > Peromyscus > Peromyscus maniculatus. Next base: position 70,572,814 of record NC_134853.1, on the reverse strand, counting down.
ACCTCCATCCTCCTCACACCTCCATCCTCACACCTCCATCCTTACACCTCCATCCTCCTCACACCTCCATCCTTACACCTCCATCCTTACACCTCCATCCTTACACCTCCATCCTTACACCTCCATCCTTATACCTCCATCCTCCTCACACCTCCATCCTCACACCTCCTTCCTTACACCTCCATCCTTACACCTCCATCCTCCTCACACCTCCATCCTTACACCTCCATCCTTACACCTCCATCCTCCTTACACCTCCATCCTCACACCTCCATCCTTACACCTCCATCCTTCTCACACCTTCATCCTTACACCTCCATCCTTACACCTCCATCCTCACACCTCCATCCTCCTCACACCTCCATCCTTACACCTCCATCCTCACACCTCCATCCTTACAACTCCATCCTTACACCTCCATCCTCACACCTCCATCCTCCTCACACCTCCATCCTTACCCCTCCATCCTTACACCTCCATCCTCACACCTCCATCCTCCTCACACCTCCATCCTTACCCCTCCATCCTTACACCTCCATCCTCATACCTCCATCCTCCTCACACCTCCATCCTCACACCTCCATCCTTACACCTCCATCCTTACACCTCCATCCTTACACCTCCATCCTCACACCTCCATCCTCCTCACACCTCCATCCTTACCCCTCCATCCTTACACCTCCATCCTCACACCTCCATCCTCCTCAGCCTCCATCCTTACACCTCCATCCTTACACCTCCATCCTCCTTACACCTCCATCCTTACACCTCCATCCTCACACCTCCATCCTCCTCACACCTCCATCCTTACACCTCCATCCTCACCCCTCCATCCTCCTCACACCTCCATCCTTACACCTCCATCCTCCTTACACCTCCATCCTTATACCTCCATCCTCCTTACACCTCCATCCTCACACCTCCATCCTCCTCACACCTCCATCCTTACACCTCCATCCTCCTCACACCTCCATCCTCCTTACACCTCCATCCTTATACCTCCATCCTCCTCACACATCCATCCTTACACCTCCATCCTTACACCTCCATCCTCACACCTCCATCCTCCTTACACCTCCATCCTCCTCACACCTCCATCCTTACACCTCCATCCTTACACCTCCATCCTCGTTACACCTCCATCCTTACACCTCCATCCTCCTTACACCTCCATCCTTACACCTCCATCCTCCTTACACCTCCATCCTCCTTACACCTCCATCCTTACACCTCCATCCTTACCCCTCCATCCTCCTTACACCTCCATCCTTACACCTCCATCCTTACACCTCCATCCTTACACCTCCATCCTCACACCTCCATCCTCACACCTCCATCCTCCTTATACCTCCATCCTTACACCTCCATCCTTACACCTCCATCCTACTTACACCTCCATCCTTACACCTCCATCCTTACACCTCCAACCTCCTCACACCTCCATGCTCCTTACACCTCCATCCTTACACCTCCATCCTCCTTACACCTCCATCCTTACACCTCCATCCTCCTTACACCTCCATCCTCCTTACACCTCCATCCTTACACCTCCATCCTTACCCCTCCATCCTCCTTACACCTCCATCCTTACACCTCCATCCTCACACCTCCATCCTCACACCTCCATCCTCCTTACACCTCCATCCTCCTCACACCTCCATCCTTACACCTCCATCCTTACACCTCCATCCTCGTTACACCTCCATCCTTACACCTCCATCCTTACACCTCCATCCTTACACCTCCATCCTTACACCTCCATCCTCCTTACACCTCCATCCTCCTCCCACCTCCATCCTCCTTACACCTCCATCCTTACACCTTCATCCTCACACCTCCATCCTCCTCACACCTCCATCCTTACATCTCCATCCTTACACCTCCATCCTCCTCACACCTCCATCCTCCTCACACCTCCATCCTTACACCTCCATCCTTACACCTCCATCCTCCTCACACATCCATCCTTACACCTCCATCCTCCTCACACCTCCATCCTTACACCTCCATCCTTACACCTCCATCCTCCTTACACCTCCATCCTCACACCTCCATCCTTACACCTCCATCCTCCTCACACCTCCATCCTCCTTACACCTCCATCCTCACACCTCCATCCTTACACCTCCATCCTCCTTACACCTCCATCCTTACACCTCCATCCTTACACCTCCATCCTCACACCTCCATCCTTACACCTCCATCCTTACACCTCCATCCTCACACCTCCATCCTCACATCTCCATCCTCCTCACACCTCCATCCTTATACCTCCATCCTCGCACCTCCATCCTTACACCATCATCCTTACACCTCCATCCTTACACCTCCATCCTTACACCTCCATCCTTACACCTCCATCCTTACACCTCCATCCTCCTCACACCTCCATCCTCCTCACACCTCCATCCTTACACCTCCATCCTCACACCTCCATCCTTACACCTCCATCCTCCTCACACCTCCATCCTCACACCTCCATCCTCACATCTCCATCCTCCTCACACCTCCATCCTTTTACCTCCATCCTCGCACCTCCATCCTTACACCATCATCCTTACACCTCCATCCTTACACCTCCATCCTTACACCTCCATCCTTACACCTCCATCCTCCTCACACCTCCATCCTCCTCACACCTCCATCCTCCTTACACCTCCATCCTCACATCTCCATCCTCCTCGCACCTCCATCCTTACACCTCCATCCTTACACCTCCATCCTCACACCTCCATCCTCCTCACACCTCCATCCTTACACCTCCATCCTCACACCTCCATCCTCCTCACACCTCCATCCTTACACCTCCATCCTTACACCTCCATCCTCCTCACACCTCCATCCTTACACCTCCATCCTTACATCTCCATCCTCCTCACACCTCCATCCTTACACCTCCATCCTCACACCTCCATCCTCCTCACACCTCCATCCTCACACCTCCATCCTCCTTACACCTCCATCCTCCTCACACCTCCATCCTTACACATCCATCCTTACACCTCCATCCTCCTCACACCTCCATCCTTACACCTCCATCCTTACACCTCCATCCTCACACCTCCATCCTCCTCACACCTCCATCCTCCTCACACCTCCATCCTTACACCTCCATCCTTACACCTCCATCCTTACACCTCCATCCTTACACCTCCATCCTCACACCTCCATCCTCCTTACACCTCCATCCTTACACCTCCATCCTTACACCTCCATCCTTACACCTCCATCCTCACACCTCCATCCTTACACCTCCATCCTTACACCTCCATCCTTACACCTCCATCCTCACACCTCCATCCTCCTCACACCTCCATCATTACACCTCCATCCTTACACCTCCATCCTTACACCTCCATCCTCACACCTCCATCCTTACACCTCCATCCTCCTTACACCTCCATCCTTACACCTCCATCCTCCTTACACCTCCATCCTTACACCTCCATCCTTACTCCTCCATCCTTACACCTCCATCCTTACACCTCCATCCTTACACCTCCATCCTCCTTACACCTCCATCCTTACCCCTCCATCCTCCTTACACCTCCATCCTCCTTACACCTCCATCCTCCTTACACCTCCATCCTTACACCTCCATCCTTACACCTCCATCCTCCTTACACCTCCATCCTTATACCTCCATCCTTACACCTCCATCCTCACACCTCCATCCTCCTCACACCTCCATCCTTACACCTCCATCCTTACACCTCCATCCTCCTCACACCTCCATCCTTACACCTCCATCCTTACACCTCCATCCTCACACCTCCATCCTCCTCACACCTCCATCCTTACACCTCCATCCTTACACCTCCATCCTCCTCACACCTCCATCCTTACACCTCCATCCTTACACCTCCATCCTTACACCTCCATCCTCCTCACACCTCCATCCTTACACCTCCATCCTTACACCTCCATCCTTACACCTCCATCCTTTTTACCCCTCCATCCTTACCCCTCCATCCTTACCCCTCCATCCTCCTTACACCTCCATCCTCCTTACACCTCCATCATTACACCTCCATCCTTACACCTCCATCCTCCTTACACCTCCATCCTTACACCTCCATCCTTACACCTCCATCCTTACACCTCCATCCTTACACCTCCATCCTCCTTACACCTCCATCCTTTCACCTCCATCCTCCTCACACCTCCATCCTTACACCTCCATCCTTACACCTCCATTCTCTTACATCTCCATCCTTACACCTCCATCCTCACACCTCCATCCTCCTTACACCTCCATCCTTACACCTCCATCCTCCTCACACCTCCATCCTTACACCTCCATCCTCCTCACACCTCCATCCTTACACCTCCATCCTTACACCTCCATCCTTATACCTCCATCCTCCTCACACCTCCATCCTTACACCTCCATCCTTACACCTCCATCCTTTTTACCCCTCCATCCTTACCCCTCCATCCTTACACCTCCATCCTCCTTACACCTCCATCATTACACCTCCATCCTTACACCTCCATCCTCCTTACACCTCCATCCTTACACCTCCATCCTTACACCTCCATCCTTACACCTCCATCCTTACACCTCCATCCTCCTTACACCTCCATCCTTTCACCTCCATCCTCCTCACACCTCCATCCTTACACCTCCATCCTTACACCTCCATTCTCTTACACCTCCATCCTTACACCTCCATCCTCACACCTCCATCCTCCTTACACCTCCATCCTTACACCTCCATCCTCCTCACACCTCCATCCTTACACCTCCATCCTCCTCACACCTCCATCCTTACACCTCCATCCTTACACCTCCATCCTTATACCTCCATCCTCCTCACACCTCCATCCTTATACCTCCATCCTTACACCTCCATCCTTACACCTCCATCCTTACACCTCCATCCTCCTTACACCTCCATCCTCCTCACACCTCCATCCTCACACCTCCATCCTCCTTACACCTCCATCCTCCTCACACCTCCATCCTTACACATCCATCCTTACACCTCCATCCTCCTCACACCTCCATCCTCACACCTCCATCCTCCTTACACCTCCATCCTCCTCACACCTCCATCCTTACACCTCCATCCTTACACCTCCATCCTTACACCTCCATCCTCCTCACACCTCCATCCTTACACCTCCATCCTCCTTACACCTCCATCCTTACACCTCCATCCTCCTTACACCTCCATCCTTACACCGCCATCCTTACACCTCCATCCTCACACCTCCATCCTTACACCTCCATCCTTACACCTCCATCCTCCTTACACCTCCATCCTTACACCGCCATCCTTACACCTCCATCCTTACACCTCCATCCTTACACCTCCATCCTTACACCTCCATCCTTACACCTCCATCCTCACACCTCCATCCTCCTCACACCTCCATCCTCCTTACACCCCCGCCCTGTTCTTAGGTGACTGGCCTTTCATAACTGTGTCCAGTAGTGTTCTTTGGGGTGGCAATGGGATTCACAAGCATAGAGTGAGGAGGAAATCTCCTGTCTGGCGGATGCTAAGTTTCACTCATATGCGGATCTTTGGATATGTAATATAGTAACGAATATTTAATCACACGCAAGGGTCACTGCTGTGGAAGGAAAGAGAGACTCACAGAGTGGCCACGGAGGCTCCCTGGATTCCTGCTTCAACTGCTTTCTAGCTGTGGGACCATCCTGGAGTTTACTACAGTTTCTGGGCTGCATTCTTCTCATTTGCAAGTCAGAGAAACATGGACCTCACTTTCTAGGGATCTGGTGGATACTGTGCATAGAGCCTGTGCTGTTATTTTGGGGAGAGACGGCTAAGTCCCGCCAGCCACACAGCTCGGGAGTGGCCACCCAGCTGTTCATCCTGGCTGCTTTGCTCTTTTGTCAGGTGGACACTAGAAGACCCCAAGAGCATCAGCTCCAGCTGCTCTGACCTTGGGGTGCTGGGACTTGAAGCTGCAGATTTAAGGGCCAGTGTGTTGAGTCCCTGATGCCTAGCTGTTGGTACTGCGGGAGGTTGGGAACCTTTGGCCATGGGGCCTGACTGGCAGATGGAGGGTTAAAGGCAGGGCTGGAAGGTGATACCCTGGCCCTTTTCTACTTCCTGGTCTGTCAAGAGGTGACAAGCTGCTTCATATTCCTGCTGTCACAGCCCTGAGCTGCTGTGGCCGATTTGCCTTCCCCGGGAGGATGGACTGTACCCCTCAAACCACGGGTCAAATGGTCTTCCCTTTAGTTCTTTCTTCTGGGTGTTGGGTGAGAACGATACAGTGGTAACCGCGATGCAGGTGCTGAGCTCAGATAGTTCTCCACGTGACTCAGCAGGGACACTCGGGAAGGGGTGAGGCTGGAGAAGGTGAGAGGAGGTCAGGGAGGCCCTGGTCCAGGACAGAGGATTCAAGCCTCATCCCAGGACAACCAGAGTCATACTGGAGGTATCTGTGCCCCCCAAATGCCCTGAGATTCTGTCTCCCATTCTACCTTGCCAAAGCTGCTCTGGCCTGGGCATCCAGGGCCAGCCCAGAAGGGCAGCAGCAGTGGCATCAGGGCCAGGAGACAGAAGACGTGGCTATGGGATTGGCTTCCCATAAATAAGCACTCCTGTAACTGCTGAGAACCCGATCCATCAGCAGCAGTGAGGATACAGGGGGACAAAGTGCTTGGGTGGACATGTTAAGGTGAGGTCCTACTGTGTGCCACATTCACATTTAGGCTGGGGAAGATTGAGAAGAGCAATACAGGTCTGCCCAAGCACAGTTGTTAAGTTCGGGCCACAAAAGGGCCCTTCACCTACTGTAGGGAGAGGTGCGTCCCGAAAGTTCCCCTGGAGGATATACCTTCCCAGCGAGTCCTAAGGCACAGGTGGGCGTTAGTGAAGGAGAGTGAAAGGAAAAAGTCTCCAGGCATAGGAAACAGCAAGTGTGAAGAGGCAAGTAAGTGAAATGCCACCTTCCATACGGGTGAGTGGCCACTAGGATTATCAGGACCCACTGACCTTCCTGCGTCCCTCCCTCCCTCCCTCCTCCCTCCCTCCCTCCCTCCTCCCTCCTTCCCTCCTCCCTTCCTCTCTCCCTCCTTCTCTCCCTCCCTCCACCCTCTTCCCTCCTCCCTCCCTCCCTCCCTCCTTCCCTCCTTCCCTCCTCCCTTCCTCTCTCCCTCCCTCCTTCTCTCCCTCCCTCCTCCCTCCTCCCTCCCTCCTCCCTCCCTCCTCCCTCCCTCTCTCCTCCCTCCCTCCTTCCCTCCTTCCCTCCTCCCTTCCTCCCTCCCTCCCTCCCTCCCTCCCTCCCTTCCTGCATTCTGCACTGAACTACATTCACATCTGTTATAAAGACCTTGAATCTGAGCTAGGTGCAGAAGACCTGATGTCACAGCCGGCCGGAATGGTGCTTGGGTTTAAACAGAGGCCACACTGCAAAGCTGGAGACGTGAAGCTCCAACCGCAGAATCCCAGGAATTGGCTGGCAGGAAGCTTTTTTGTGTCCCCTGACAGGGCAGTCCCTTTGGTGTCTGTGATGCAGCAATGGTGGAGGGCAGACGGGTAGGCCCTACCCTGTGCACCAGACTGAAGGGTTTGCTCTGTCATCTGCAGACTAATGGGAGTCTCAGCCAGGAAAGCTAGGGATTTAGAATGGAATCCATGGCATGCTCCACTTGTAGGGATCTGGCTGAGTGACGAGGCTTCCAGAAGAAACCCAGGGAGCCTTTTGCCCTCCTTCTGCACTTAGGCGAAAGGCAGAATTAGCATAAGGTCCCCTGAGTGATCCAGTTGTTGTGGCTTTGTGCCAGGCTTCAGGATCCAATCTGCCACAGTGCACGGGCTTAAGGCGTGCAGCCCTGGAAGCCAGGCTGTAAGCCTCGGCCACCACGGAGGCTTTGGGGAGCTCCTACATGAATCAAGTCTGCATGGTTTCCTCGTTACCAAAAGAAAGGGACAGCTGGGAGCAGACACCCCCCAGCCTGTAGGGGATGTCTCTCAGCTTCCCGCTCCTGTCACTCTGCAGACTGAGCTTGGCAGGGAAAGCATCCCCCCCCCCACACACACACACTAGTGGTCCTCTGAGCTGCACACACAACACTAAATAAAAATGCAATAAATAGTTTTATCTTCTAAAGGGACATACTAAAATATTTGTGGACAAAGTGACATAATGTCTGAGATCTGATTCTATGTAAGGAAAAGGTGACTCAGACACGCAGAGAGATGATCATGCATGCTCAGAGGTCCACTCTTCCGCATGTTTACATTTTCCTGGAGTGGGAAGATGAATCGTTGGGCATGCATTAGAGTACGACTTCCCTGTCTTCACCTCATGTCTGTGGACGAGTCATCTCTGAACCTCGAGTGTGACGTTAAGGATGACACCTAAGGGTTCGCCATGGTCCCTGATGACCATGGATGATGATACTCAGTTCACGCTGGCTCATACAATCACGCTTGCCCATCACCTTAGGGTCAGTCATCAGTTGTCACCTGTCACCCCATGGCTTTGCTGGATGTAGCTGGGCTGTGGCTCGCCTCTTCAGGTGGGGAGGAGGCAGATCAGGGGTTAGGCTTTGCACAGCTCTGACGAGCAGGTAGCCCAGTGGACTCAGCTGGTGGAGGTGAAGGGGAGGAGAGCACGGGCCTTCTCCATCTGGGAGGATTGGGCGAACAGAAGCACTTGGACTGAATGTTTTCTCAACAGCAAACGTTAAGTCTTAAAGCACTGGGAGGGCAGAACTCTCTCTCAGAAAGGCTAAGAAATGTCCAAGGGGAAAGTGGAGCTGGAGATGTGGAGAGAAAACGAGGAATAAAGGAAAGAGGCCCCAAGGGCATGGCGTGGGGAGAACCTGTGGGCGGAAGTGGCCAGCCTTTTCTTTTCCCCTCTTCCCTCTCCCTGAGCTGAGGCATTGTTTCTGGCCTTCTTGGTTAGTCAGGAAGGGTGATGGGAAGAGCAATCATGGCCGCATGCGGGTCTGCCTTTTCCCAGCAGCACTTGCTGCGCCTAGCCTGGGGGTGTCGACCCCACTCCGGGGTCATTCTTCCTTTTCAACTGCTAAAAATGTCTTAATTGGCATGTACTAATTTTACACCACAGTGAGCTCCATGATGATGCTTTCAAGCACGTACAAATATACGTACACGTATATTGTTCCCCCTCCGACTTCCGTTAATCATTTTCCTGTTCCCAACAACCCCCTCTCCTATTTCCACGCCTGTGCATGCGTGGGTTTCATCAGGGTTGTTCACAGGAGCATGGCTTACCAGGGGCTACACCACTGAAGAAAACGTCTCTCCCTTCCACATCAACCGTTAGCTGAGGAGGGGTTCTCATGAGCACCTCCTGCTTTTGGGATTGAGTGTTGACAGGGCCAATCTTGGGCGGTTCTTGGCCGTGCAATCCCAGCTGCCGTGAGTTCAAGCACATCCCAGCCATGCCATGCCGGAAATGTGATGTTCAACACTGCTCCCTCTCCTTTCCTTTGGCCTTTACATTCTTTCTGCCTCTTCTGTAGAGGCATCTGCCCCTGAGATGGAGAGGGGATCATACAGATGCCCCACTTACGGCTGGGCATTCAACAATTATTTATTCTCATTTTTTTGGTTAGTTATGAATCTCTGCAGTCGCCATGACTTGTGATGCATATAAAATACACTCAGACACACACACACACACACACACAGAGAGAGAGAGAGAGAGAGAGAGAGAGAGAGAGAGAGAGAGAGAGAGAGAGAGAGAGATATTAAATAAATCAGTAAATGTTAAAAACAAAACAAAACCAGAACCGATGGCTTTTGGGAGCATATTCATTGATTCACACAGGAGTGCACAATGCCCTGGACAAGCCCTTATGGAGGGTCTGTTAGTCTCTCTTCCTGGGTCTTTTTGCAGTATTGAGCCTGGGCTCCTGTCCCCGGCCCTTTCTCCTTACATGCATGACTGCCTTCAGCAAGCTTGAGGCCTGATTTACAAGACCAGATATGGGATGTGGTCTGTCCTGGGGCAGAGCTTGAAGCAAGGTAAGAGTAGGACACCTTTCAGCCACCAGCCCCAGGCAGGTAGCCCAGTTTCTTAAAATATGAAGTGAGACCTTTCCCACAAGGATGCATGGTATTTGCAGAGATTAAAGCAGACATGTGGGAAATCCTTGTACAAAATCATAAGGTACTAAAAAACAAACTGGGAGACCCGTTCTTGGAGCCTTGTGAGCCCAGCCCTGCCTCTCATGGGTGTGTAACCTTGGGACAACTCTATCAGCCTTGGTTTTGACACTTGCCTTTATTATGCTGATGTGTGTTACAGACGCTGTCTTGCAGGGCTGTTAGAAGCTGTTTGAGTGTTTGTAGGGTGATGGATGCTATGGCATGCTCTGTCCGTGTGAGGACTTGTTTGGGGGTAGTCAGGATGATGGGCTGTGTTTCTTTGCGGGGCTGTGGTTTTTATCCAGGTATGGCAAGAAAGCTGCACAGGAGGATAGGTTTAGATCTTCTCTAAGTCACTGGTTGGTGGGCATCGTCTCCTGTCTTGTTCCGTGTCCACTGTGTGAAGACATGATCTTGGCTACAGTAGGAGGAAAAGATGGGCCTTTCTTTCTCTTTAAAAATTTTTTTAAGTTAAAAAGCAAAGTAATGGGCATCATCATGGCGTTTCACACACACACACACACACACACACACACACACACACACACACACACACACGCACAGACACACACGCGCGACATTATTCTTTGTGTTCGTCTTCTGTCTTTCTCAGATTCCCTGCCCATGTCTTACTGGCCCCCTCCTCTTCCCAAGTAATCCTGCCTTCTGTTTACACAGCACGAGGATTCGTTATTGTCTCTTTTCTCCCCTAGCCTCCCCTCAGGTATCTTCTTCCCCTTTCATGACCCCCCCACCCCCCCACCCCCCACCCCCACCCCACCCCACCCCACCCCCCCGGCAAAAACAAGCAAACACACACACATGCACACACACGGACACACACACATGCTCTCTCTCCCTCTCTTTAATCTTCACCTTTGAGAGAAAAATGTGCAGTATTTCTCTTTCTGAGTCTGCCTTATTTTGCTTAGCATAGTGATACCCAGTTCTACCCATTTTTCCTGCATATTTTATGATTTCATTTTTCTTTGTGGCTGAGTAAAATTCCATTATGCATATGGGACACATCTTTTTTTTTTTTAATCTATTCATCTATTGCCAGCATCCAAACTGATTCTGTTTCTTACCTGTTGTGAACAGTGGAGGAATAAACACAAATAGACAAGTCCCTCCATGGCACGTGCCTAGAGACCTCTGGGTAGATGCCCAGGAGTAGAATGCCTGGGCCATATCTTCTTTCTACTTTGAGCTTCCGAGGACCCTCCACACTGATCTCCACAGTGGCTGCAGTGGTTTGCATCCCCACCAGCAGCTTATAGGGCTCCTCTTCTCCCACATCCTCACCAGTGGTTTTCTTGACAACAGCCATTCAGATTGGGCTGAGCTGGACTCTCAAAGGAGATGGAATTTTCTCAGATGGCTAAGGATGTCTAACACCTTTTCAAGAACATACTAGCCAATTGTGTTTCTTCCACACCTCCTAAGTGAATGACTTATCTACAGCCATCCTCCAGGGAGATGCTTTGTTTTGTTGAGGGTAGCCTTGAGCTGATTCTTCATTTTAACTTTTTACATCTGTGTATTATTGTATGCATGTCTGTGTATATATGCACGCATGTGCACATACCATGCTGCACATGTGGGCGCCACAGGACAATCTGTGGAAGTCAGTCCTCTCCTTCCACCATGTGGGGTCCAGGGATCCCACTCAGGTTGTCAGGCTTGACCACAAGTGCCTTTACCACTGACCTGTTTTGCTGGCCCGACCTTGAACTCCTGGCTCTCCTGCTCCTGTCTCTCTCTAGAATGACAGGCATTTGTCATGTCACTATGTGACTTTATGTGGTGCTGGTGGGGGGGGGGGTTTGAACCCAGGACTTTGTGTATGCTGAGCAAGCGCTTTACAATGGGAGGTACAGCCTCAGACCCAGAAACCAGCATGTTTTTAGGCTATTTTCTCACTGAATCTGGGACTCAGCAATTTGGATAGACTGATGGATTGGTGAACAAGCCCCAGGGACCCTTCTGCCTGCACCTCTCCAATACTGGGGATACAGGCGCTCACTGGTTTTTATGTGGGTACTGGGGACCAGAGTTGGGCCCTCAAGCAAAGGTTTTACTGACTGAGCGATGGCTGGGAGATGTCCCCAGCCCAAAGTGACTGATTGATGTATCCTGCTACTCTGTTGAAGGTGTTTATCAGGCCTCAGAGCTTTCTGCGGGTCTGTGAGGTCTTTTGTATATAGAATCACGGCATCCATAAATAAGAGTTGCTTGACTTTTCTTCCTTCCCTGTTTGTAACCCTCTTGTGTTCTTTCTTTTCTCACAACTCTGATGAAGACATTGAGCAGTTTATTTAATGTTAAGGGGGCATCCTTTCCTCGTCCCAGACTTTAGGGAAATACTCTCAGTTTTTGCCAGTTAGTATAATGTTGGCTATGTATTTATCATGCAAAGCCTTTACCATGTTGACCGGTGTCCCTTCTCCTAGTATTTCCAGGGCTTTTATCATGAGAGGATACTGTCGTCAAAGGCGTTTTCTAGATTGGTTGAGATGATCATGTGAGTTCCTCAAGCCTCTTTATGTGTGGTGTTACACCTCCTGATCTGCATATGCTGGACCAACCTTGCATTCCCAGAGTGAAAACCACCTCGTTGTGGCATGAAAACCGCCTGGTTGTGGTGTATGATCTTCTCGTGTTCTTGAATTCAATTCCCCAGAACATTTTTTTAATGATTTATTTTTATTTTATGTGCTTTTTTTGCCTGAATGTATGTATGTCTGTGTGAGGGTGTTGGATTCTTCTCCTCCATTCCCGAGGTGGAGTTACAGGTGTGAGCTGCCATGTGGGTGCTATGAATTGAACCCAGGTCCTTTGGAAGAGCAGCTAGTGCTCTTAACCCCTGAGCCATCTCTCTAGCCCAGTTTGCCAGAATTTTATTGAAATGTTTTATGTATATGTTCATCAAGGAAATTGGCTTATAACTTTCTTTTTTGTTGTGTCTTTATCGGGTTTTTTAAAAACCAGGATATACTGTTTTTGTAGGATGGGCTTGTTAGGGTTCTATCTTTTTTTTTTTTTATGGGACAGTTTGGGAGTTTGGGGAGTGTTGGTGTGAGCTCTTTTCAAGGTTTAGTAGGATTCAGCAATGGGTCCATCTGGACCTGGGCATTTCTTTGTTGGGAGACTTTTTAAATTATTGCTTCAATCTCATTGATCATTGTGGATCTTTTAAACATGAACCTTCTTGATTTAATTTTAGTAGAACATATATATCTAGGAATTTTTCCATTTTTGTCTAGATTGTCCAGATTTTGGAAGTGTAGGTTTTCCAAATATTTTCTAATGATTTTAAATTACATTGGAATATGTAGTAACTTCTCTTTTTTCATTTCTGCTTTTATTAATCTGGGTCTTCTCTCTCTTTTTGTTATTTTGGTTAGTGGTTTGTAAATTTTTGTTTTGTTTTGTTTTTTTTGAGACAGGGTTTCTCTGTGTAGTTTTGGGTGCCTATCCTGAAACACTCTGTAGACCAGGCTGGCCTCGAACTCACAGAGATCCACCTGGCTCTGCCTCCTGAGTCCTAGGATTAAAGGCGCGTGCCACCACTGCCTGGCCATAAATTTTTTATATTATTTTTTCAAAGAGCCAGTTGTTTGATTGAGTCTATATATTGCTCTTTTAATCTCCATTTCATTCATTTGTGTTCTTTATCATTTCTTTCTTTCTTTCTTCTTTTTTTTTGTTCTTTGTTTTTTGTTTTTCAAGAGGGTTTCTTTGTGTAGCTTTGTGCCTTTCCTGGAACTCCCTTTGGAGACCAGGCTAGCCTCGAACTCACAGAGATCCACCTGCCTCTGCCTCCTGAGTGCTGGGATTAAAGGCGTGCGCCACCACCGCCCGGCTAATTTCTTGTTGTCTACTGCTTTGGGGTATGGATTATTCTTGTTTTTCTGGGTCATCAACTTGCATAATTAGGTTGTTAACATGAGATGTCTCTGATTTTTAGACATAGCACTCACAGCTATTGTCCTCCACCCTAGAACTGCCTTAGCTACATCCCCAAGATCCTGCTGGCCTGTGGTTTTGCTTTTATCTCATTCCAGGAATTTAAAAATGTCTTTCCTAACTTCTTCAAAGATCGACCCATTGGTTATTCAAGAGGGTAGTGTGCAGTCTCAGTATATTTGTGTGGTATCAATAATACATCTTATTGATTTCTAGTTTCATTGCACTACAATCTGATAAGATAAAAGGAATCATTTTGATTTTTTTTTTATTTTACAAGGCTTGATTTGTGACCTAGAATGTGGTCTATAGAAGGTTCCAGAGACTGCTGAGAAAATGTATATTCTGTGTCTACTGGATAGAATATTCTGGTGGATTTCATCTTATTTCTTCTTTGTTCATTTATTTCCCTCTCTAAACTTTTTTTCCCACTGTGCTCTGTGATTGAGACTGTGATTATCTGACTAAGTATGGCCCCCATAGACAGACTCATGTGTTTGAAAGCTTGACCTCTAGGGAGGGGTGCACACTTAGTCACCTGTGCCAGTCCCTTAGTCCCAACCATCACATCTGTGGTGGCTTCAGACTGCAGACCTTAATTCTATCACTGTCATCATGGGGGTCGAAGGTCCCAAGCAAGATGGCGGCGGGGCTGCAGTTCGGGGGGGGGGGGGCGCTCCAGGGAGAGTCCAGCCCCTGCCTCTTCTGCATGGGACCAGAGAAGGCAAGGTGGACGGGGCCCCTTGGTTGACCAGAGAGTGAAATTCTAACCAGCTTAACCCAGCAGTGTTTTACAGGTTCCTGCAGGCCCCCTGGGAGGTGGATGAGAGAAGATGGTTGGTTAAGGTGGTGGCCTCGTGATGGCTGGCCAGTTCTGGGCTCGCTCTCCTAATGTGGTCTACAGGGAACACAGGGTTCTCTACTCTCAGCTCTCATTTAAAATTCCAACAAAGGCTGGAAGGAAAAGTATGGGCTCAGGACCCCCAAGGCCAAGTTCTCGGCACAAAGGAGATTTATTTGCCTCAGAGGGACAGAGGGCAGGGATAAGGGACAAAGACAGGAGATAGAAGAAGAGGGGGACGGCAACAAGGGAGAAGGGGAATTTGTCCCAGAGGGACGAAGGACTGCCTCTGGATAGAGGGGAGACAGATGTGGCATGTAAGAAAATGGCGGTGTGGTAGTTTGAATGTAATTGGCTTCTATAAGCTCATAGGGAGTGGCACTATTAGAAAGTGTGACCTTGTTGGAGGAAGTGTGTCGCTGTGGGGGGCGGGCTTTGAGGTCTTCTTTGCTCAAGCGATGCCCAGTGTGACACACAGTTCTATTGCCTGCTGATCAAGACGTAGAACTCTCAGCTCCTTCTCCAGCACCACGTCTGCCCACATGCAGCCATGTCCCGCTGTGATGATAATGGACTGAACCTCTGAAACTGTAAGCAAGCCCAAACTATATGCTTTCTCTTGTAAGAGTTGCTGGGGTCATGGTCTCTCTTCATAGCAATAAAAACCCAAACTACGACAGGCAGGTTACAAAGGTAAAGGGGGAAAACCCTTGTTAGGATGAGGTGTTTAATTTTAGTTGGTCGTGTTAATTAGGTGAGTCAAAGGGGGCTTTTGATTGCTGAACTTCAATACTTTGATAGCTGGACCTTGGTAGTCAGCCTCAGGAGGAGGAAGTGGCAATATAAGGGACTAGACCTTGATGGCTAGCTTTAGGGATGTAATCTAATGGTTTTTAGAAGACAGAGGGAATTGGGGAGACAGGCAAGGCCTGCCAGGGTCACATGCTCGAGTGGGCTAGAGTCCCTTCAAAAACTCTGATTGGCCTATTTTGGGTCATATGACTGATTTTTGGACCAATCATCTTGGCCCAGGAGATGTGACACCTTGACCCTGTTTACTCCATTCCTGTGCCTGGAAGAAGGATTTGAATTGAAGTGAGGAAAGGGTAGTTTTTCAGAAGAAAGAAGGGCGACATTCCTGGAAAAGAAGCACTCTCAGGAAGACAAAATGGGTTTTCCAACACAGGAACAACCAGATAGTCCCTGGCTGAAGGGCTACAGAGACTGTGCATCCAACACTGGCTGCCTCTGCAGCAGCTGGGATGCTCTTTTCAGCTGCCCTGGAGTCTGGGCTTGGTCATGTGACTTTCTGTGGCAGGTGGACATTTGCCGGTGTGACGTAAGCAGAGAGCTGGCAAACGCAGGGTGCTTGGGTAAACACTTGCCTTCGCTCTTGCTGCTGGCACCCCTGAGTCCACTTCAGAAGCCCAAGCTAGCCCACTGGAGGATTCAATCATGCCAAGACAGATTACGGCTGCCCAGAGTATCTCACTGGAGGCCCAGGTGTGAGCGAGGCCAGCCCAGACAGAAGAAGCACCCACCAGCTCTCAGAACTGTGAAGATCCTTCTTCTGAACCATGATTTTTGACACAGTTGAGTAGCATCTTGATTTGGAGGACACTGGAGGAAAGGGTGGTAGTTGGGGCAGGAGAAGCATGGCCAGCAGAAGAGACAGAATCAGACATGAAACTGTGTGGCACACGTGGACACCCCAGGGTTTGGCAGCACAGAGAGCATTGGAGAATTACAGAAAATACAGTCAAAGGAGGAGGCAAGAGCTGGGTCAGAAAGAGCATTTCATATCAGACTAAAGAAATACGTTTTGGGCTTGGAGAGATGGCTCAGGGTTTAGGAGAACAATGGTTCGTTTCCCTATACTCACATGGTGGCTTATAACCGGCTGTAACTCGTTTCCAGTTCCAGGGATGTGATGCCCTCTTCTGGCTGCTGTGTGGCAAAACACTTCCAGGGAGACACAACACACTACTCACCCCAGATAGGGAACCCACAACAGACCAAAGTACAGATGCCACCAAAGTCCAACTTGATGAGCCAATGAGTTTTATTGATGTTACTCGCAGGAATATGGGTGAGGGGTTTCTCACAGGAGCAGAAATGACTCACAGACAGCTGCATCACCAAAGCCCACCGCAGCATAGGTGACAGCTCACACAGCTGGGAACCTGGAGCACACTGCACAGCCCGCAGGCAGCCCAACAGGTTGGAGAGTGTCCTTTCCAAGTGACTCTGGCCAAGTGACCAGGCAGATCAGCTGGTTTCTGCTTCTTCCAGGCAGCTGGTGTGGTCTCAGAATCTTCTGTGCAGCTTTTCTCCTCAGAGAGTCTTCTTTACAGCTCACCTCTGCTCATCTGAGAGAGGCCCTCAGCTTTTATTACTCACTCTAACAGGGAGGGGCCTAGTGAATCCCGTCAGTTTCAGGGACTTCCTGAAGCTGTTTTGAGTTGTGTTCACCTTCCTATTTAAGGAATTTCCTGCAGGATGAACTGTTTCAATCTCAGAGGAAACTGTTATACAACAGGTACACAATCACACACACACAGGCAAAACATCCCTACACTTAAAGTAACTGTAATAATTAAAAGAAAAGCATTTTATCCTGTGGTCCACGAGAGAAACTGTAGAAAGATTTGATGTAGTGAGGAGACATGATTGAACTTGTGTCTTAAAAACCCCGCAGCTATCATTAACGTTCACCAGAGACTGGGATATGCTTGTCAGAAAGGCCGTCCTGATTGCAGCACTGAGGGTGGGCAGACAGGCCAGAGAGGAGGTCACCATAGGGACTCCGGGGAACTGGATGAAAGCCTGAGCCAGTGGCCACTGGTACTGCTGTGGGACGTCTTTCTGTACACTGTGAATATGTTTCGTTACCATTGGTTAATAAAGAAGCTGCTTTGGCCTATAGCAAGGCAGGATATAGCCAGGCAGGAAATCCAAGCAGAGACACGGTGAGAAGAGAACAGAGTCGAGAAGACACTTAGCCAGCTAGCAGCCAAAGGAGCACGATGTATTAGAACACAGGTAAAACCACAAGACACGTGGCAAAACATAGATTAATAGAAACGGGTTGATTTAAGTTGCAAGAGCAAGTTAGTAATGAGCCTGAGCAATAGGCCAAACCGTTTGTAATTAACATTAAGCCTCTGGGTGATTATTTCATAAGCTGCTGCGGGACCACGAGACTGGGCAGAACAGAAAAGTCTCTGTCTACAGGTACAGTAGAGCAGGGGACAGATGGCTGATAAGGGTCAGTGGGCAGACTGCCTGGTAAGCTCACACCAGGGGCGAGGAAGAACAAGCCGGGGTTCCTGAGAATCACAATCTTGTTCTTGAGAACAAGACTTAGATGATTCTAGAAGGTTTGACTTAGATGAATGTGGAGAATTTTGGAACCAACGACACCGTCGATTCTCAGCATTGTAGAAACCCAGCTCCCAGGACTGGAAGGGAGCTAGAGGCTCTGCAGCTCCATCCGTCAACTTTACTTGCCACCAATCACTCCCAAGCTGGTTTTAAGGGGGATGGGGTTGGAAGGGTGAGCTGTGCCTGACTGTAATCCCAGCACACAGAAGCAAGAGGATCGTGAGTCCCAGGCCAGCCTGAACAACACAGTGACTTCTGGGCCAGCATGGACTACAGAGCAAGACCCAAGACCCTGTCTCAAAAGCCTGTGAAGTTGTCTAGGGAAACTTTTTATGACTGGAACACATTTTGCACTCAAATTTTACTTCTTATCTTTGAAGAGCAAGACTGAAGGACAGTTTTGGGGCTGTTGGCAGACTGGTTCCTCCTGGAACCCTTTGTCCTATTCCAAGGACTGTTTTTGGCCAGAGTTGGTCAAAGGTCACAAGCCAGAAGCTGAGGGTGGAGAACGTTCAGGTCCTAACACCCAGACTGCAAGTTCCCTCAGGGACTCCACTCTCTCTGTCATGCAACAAATGGGGACATTGATACAAACAACAGGGACACTTACAAGACCACACTATGAGTAAACAACAGTGTAAAAAAAGAGCCAAGGGCTCCTGACTTCATTCAGCTGGCCTTTCTGTCCCCAGACATCCCTTGCTACTACCAAGAAGATTTCAGTGCTCCTATAATCAGCATGCTCTCAGGCAGGCTGAGACCTGCACATTAGGAGCAAAGGCCCTGTGAAGTCCTGCAGTACGCCAGCTTGCTTACTGTTCAACGGCCTTTCCCAAAAGAGCAGTGTGGTGGTATTGTGTTCCCTAAAATATTGTGCACCCTAATAAACTTATCTGGGGTCAGAGAACAGAACAGCCACTAGATATAGAGGCCAGAAAATGGAGGCACACACGCCTTTAGTCCTAGCATTCCAGAGGCAGAGATTCACCCAGATCTCTGTGAGTTCACGGCCACACTGGAAACAGCCAGGCATGGTGACAAGAGCCTTTAATTCCAGGAAGTGATGGCAGGAAGGTATATAAGGTGTGAGGACCAGGAATTAGAGCTGGTTAAGCTTTCAGGCTTTCGAGAAGCAGTTCAGCTGAAATCCCTTCGGATATGGGGACACAGAGGCTTCCAGTCTGAGGAAACAGGATCAGCTGAGGAATTGGCGAGGTGAGGTGGCTGTGGCTTGTTCTACTTCTCTGATCTTCCAGCATTGACCCCAACACCTGGGCCCAGGTTTGTCTTTATTGATAAGACCTTCTAACAATTCATGCTACAGATCAGTGGGCAGTGAGGAGCCATAAAGGCCTCCTGTACTTTTACAAAACTGTTGGTCATTCATTAGCCCCCCACCACCCCTTTGTGGTCCTGAGGATGGAAGCGAAGGCCATGCACACACCAGATAAATGTTCTACTACCGAGCGACCTTCCCAGCCCTTGATTTACTGAGACAAGGTCCCGCTATGTAGCTCAGACTGGAGCTGAACTTGTGAATTTCCTGCCCCCCCCCCACACACACACCTCCTGAGCTGCCGAGCGCTGTAATGACAGGCCTGCCTGTCCACTGTTTTGTTGTTGATCATCTGTTTGTTTTATTTTGTTTCTAAGAAGGCAGTTGCCTTCCTTGGGGTTTTCCTACAAACAGACGCTGACTCAAAGGTCGGAAGCGGAAGTCTCTCTGAGAGGGATCCCAGGAGACCCGTGTGAGGGGAGTAAAAAGGGACGAACCAAAAGGGGGTTGTTAGGAAGCAAGTGTCTGTGGACAGTTAAGCTCCGCCCTGCTGGGGGCGTGTAGTGAGCAGATGTCTGAGCAGCCTTAGAACGAACGATCCTGTTGTGGGGTGAGGATGTAAAACATGGCAGCCACCACCTCAGGTCACTCACTGGGGTTGGGTGGGGGTGGGGCTCTGAATTCCCTAGTAACAGTGCTGGGATGGATGCTGGGGACCGCCCTCAGGGAGATGCCCCAGGCAGAGCAACGGGTGCTGAAGGCATGAATTGTCTGCCACAGGGACAGACCACTCTGGAGAGACAGAAGGGGGTCAACGCCCACCCCAGCCACTAGTGACGAGCTGCAGGTCCCCTGCTTTCTCTGAGCGTGAGGAAACTCTCAGAAACTCTGTCTATCAAATGGGTGCCACCCTGTCCCCAAAGGAGACCACACTGAAGTAAGGAAAGGGGACGCAGTTGCAGGTACTGATGCTCCCCTCTCCAAGCCACTCACCCTGCCTGCCTCAGCGCCCTGTGAACTCATCAGCCACAGCAACAGCCTCCGGACCATCGATGCCTCCCCAGCCTCCGGTCTCTGTGGCCCCCGACGCAATTCCTAGACTGGAAAAGGACTTTGCGTCTAGGATGATGTAAGATGTCTAGGTTCAAGGGAGCAGAATGACAGGGCAGACGTAGTGTGGGCCTGGACATCAGGAGGCCTGCATTCAGAGCTTTGTTCTCTCTCTCTCTCTCTCTCTCTCTCTCTCTCTCTCTCTCTCTCTCTCTCTCTCTCTCTCACTCTCTCTCTCTCTCTCTCTCTCTCTCTCTCTCTCTCTCTCTCTCTCTCTCTCTCTCTGTGTGTGTGTGTGTGTGTGTGTATGTGTAGCTGGAGTTTAACCCTGAGCCTTGTGCATCCTAGACAAGTGCTCTTCCACTGGGCCACACTCCTGGTCCCTTGTTTAACCCTCCATGTACCGCAAATGTAGCAAATACACCGGCTGATGGTGCTTCATGGAGTGTTTGCCCTCTCTTGGGCTGGGTGGTTCCAGAGGGCCCTTCCAACACCGTCACTCATTGCTTCAGGCTCATGCCTACCTCCTTGAGCTCTGCCAGGACCAGTGGAGGAAGTGGGTGCCAGGCTCTTGTTGAAGCTGAGGAGATGTACGGGATAAGGAAGGCTCATGCTGGTTCCTCCAGGGAGCTGCCCGGATGCCGGGGCCTTGTATACCATGAGCAGTGTAAGCTCAGCCAACAGCAGCTGAGGAAGCTGGATTTAGCCAGCATTAAACTGTATTAAGCTGTGCTGTTTCTACAAAGAGTGTGTTTTAGGATAAACCTGATGCCAAAGGCACCCGAGAGCGAGTGGCTTTGTGCCGTCCCGGCCCTTAGTGCAGAGAGCCGGTCTCCTGCACACGCACATGCGCTTGGGACAGGAAATCCAGCTTCAGCCTCTTCCTGTTTCTTCCAGCAGAACACCACCCAGGGCTAAGCATTGGACTCAGGCTGGGCCAATGGAGACACTCCAGCCTCCAGGCTACTGTGACCCTTCCAGATTTGTTCACGTCACACAAACAAGGCACAGCACTTTCTTGGGATCCTTTCCACTGGTGGAAGCTCCTGGTCGCAGGGCTGTTGGAAGTCATGTGACCACCCCACAGAACACCTGTGTGGCAGGACAGAAAGGAGGTAGCTGTTAGAGATGAGAAGTCTGGCTGGTGTCTGAGTCCCCGACTTCAGACCTCCCAAGGCCAGCTCCACTCCTGGGCTTCTTGTCCTTAATAAAATGCTTTGTTCACGTAAACTAGCATTTGATTTTTATCACTCCAAATCAAGGTAATTCTGCTTGGGATTGATCACCCCTTAGTTCAGAGCATGAAAGCAGCTCGCCTAGGCTCGCCCAGCACATCTGGTGCGGAGCAGAACTCAGGACCCAATTCTTCACCTCCTGTAGTCCCTTTTCTGATGAATGTCCTTGCAACTCTC
This sequence comes from Peromyscus maniculatus bairdii, assembly GCF_049852395.1. Lineage (NCBI taxonomy): Eukaryota > Metazoa > Chordata > Mammalia > Rodentia > Cricetidae > Peromyscus > Peromyscus maniculatus. The sequence continues at coordinate 70,550,776 of NC_134853.1, read as the reverse complement.
GGGGTTCCAAGGCCTCTGCCGCAGGGCCTGGGCTCAGAGGACAGTGGCATACAGTATAGAAAGCCCCTACTTCGTGCTCACCAAAGCCTCCGGTGGGGTCTGTGACAAGGCTGTGGGCAGAGTACATGCACTTGGCTCCAACAAGAGACCGCCTCATGCCCCTGTCGGCCCTGGCAGCCCCTCCCTTGACTGCCACCGGCTCTCCTTCCAAGAAAAAGACAACCGTCACCTTTACAGAACAGTTTGTAGACGGAGGCCTGGACACTGCCCAGCAAGAGGTACTGTCGTCCCTTCTCATAACAGATGGCAAACCTAAGCTGTGGAACAATTACAGCACATGCCTAAAATGAGAAACACAACCCACAACACAGAGCAGGGATGTGAACTCAGCTGTCTGTTCCTAGGCTTTCTCAACCGTTGTATTCTATGTTGTAGAGATGGTGCCTTATGTTGCCCACGCTGGTCTCACACACGTGGGCTCAAGCTATCATGCTCAGCTTCCTGAGTGGCTGACCCTACAGATGGAGCCACTGCTCGGCCATGCGTAGACATCCCCTAGGTGTGGTATCTTCTTTAGGAATTGTGCATCAGAGCATTCTCTGACAACAGGACGATCTGGTTTTGGGAGGGAGAGGGCACGGCAGGTGTTTTGAGGTTGAAACAGGCAAGTTTGGATTCTGGTTCTAGAGTACTCCCTGTGAGTTAGAGCACGCATATCTACCAGCTGTTTCAAGGCCGTCTATGCGGCTTATACTATCACGGAAGAAAGGGGAGACACTTCTCTTCTTTGCCATTCTTGGGGGCTGGCTGGGTGAGCATTATTTCAGTAGGGTCTTCCCAGTCCTGTACAGGTTGCAAAGCAAACTCTAGTGTCCCTGGATTGTAAAAATCCTCTGGGAAGGCAAGACTAGCCGAAGCCTGAGAGGGGGCTATGCTGGGCTGCGTGAGTGTGCAGGTGTGTTTTCACATGCATGTGTTTTTGTGTACGAGAAGGGTTGTGATTGTTCCTGTGAGAACGGATTCCAGCTGTGAGGAGCTGCCAGCTCGGAGGGGAGCGTTCCGGCCCACTGCCCATGTTTGGAGTCACTCAGACTTAGCTGAGTACACAGCAGCCGGGAGCCTAATTTCGGCAGCTGACATCAGCAAGCAGCAGAAAAATGTAGGTGCAGTCCCCCTCCTTCCCTCTCCCCCTTCCCTTCCAGGGGCGAAACAGGCCCGGCCCGGACAACAGGTCTGCACATGAAGTATCCAGGGAACCAGTGTTGGGCAGCTCCGGGCACATGTGTGCACCGCATGTACATGCAAGTGGCTTTCGGGGGTGCATGTGTGGGAAGGTGTGGGCTGCGGCTTCTGGACCGGCTCAGCTCTAATCAACTCTCCCCTCTGAGCTCAGACTGTCCATCTGTGTAATCGGGCAGAAGGATGCCTGCCTCCCAGGACTCCTGATCCCTGCAGAGAGTGAGGTTTGAGAACTCTGGTCTAGGAGAGCCCTGTGAGACAATGAGCAGGCCCTGCTTTCATTCCGTGAACAGGGATGATGAGCCCAAGACCGGGACAGGGAAGTGCCTGGGTCATGGAGCAAATCCAGCACAGTCTGACGAGAATGTGGACCTCCTGCCTCCTAGGAATGATGTGCTAAAGCTCAAGCCAATCCTGGAAAAACAAGAGCAAGATGCTGTCAAAGGCGAACTCTTACTGGCTTCCCCGACCTTCCACGCTGGTGTCATTTTGAGGGCAACACACTCTGCAAACATTACTTATGAGCACAGACTTTCATGGATTCTGCCGGAGGGGGTCTCTCGCATGGAATATTAGCTCAGAGAGACATACAAAGGACGGTATGACTCTGGGTTTGCTGAGCCAGTTGATTTACTTCATGACTACAAGTTCATACGGAGTTCTCGAGGATCCTCTGGCCCCTTTATTGACTCTGCATGAATCCAGCTTTTCCTAAAAGATAAATTACAGAGTAGATGGAGATATGGAGGCCAGGGTTTAGGACCACTCACCATAAACTGCTAGGCTGGTCCTCTTCCGTGTGCCAGTTCTGCCCACATCTACCCACATCTGCCCACTGCAGACCTCAGCTCACCACTTCTCTTTGACTCTCCTCTGGCCCTCTGCACTGTGCTGCCCACATGGGCGTCCATCCATCAGTTCAGATCACTCCTTAAAGCCCCCATCCCACTTCAGGACCCAGCCCAGGGCAGCTATGGTGGGAATGGATGTCCAGTGGGATGGCTCCCAGGAGAACCTGGAGTTAAGACATGCAGGTCCTCAGCTGCCATTCAGCCTATATGACATTTCAGGTAACATGCTGATACTTTCTGGCTGATCTAGACCCTCCACATATAAATCACACACATCTTTTTTTGGTCACACACTACATACACACCAGGCTCTTCGTGAGCATTAGTGTGAATCCTGATTCACATCCATACTCCTATGTTCATGGTGAGGCACCCAAGGCTCAGAGACCCTATCACTTTTAGCAAGGGAAGCTACCTTTGACCTCAAGGCTGATCCCCTGGTTCATGCTCAAACAATAATAGCACAGGGCTTCTCTCAGCGTGCTGTGTTCCCTGGAGATTAGAATCAAGGTCCTTCCCCAAGCAGGACCTCTTCTCTTAGTGTGTGGGGTGGCTTTTCCCTGACCTGGACTCCTTATGTCCTTGCCTACATTAGCCTTCATTTTTCATATAGCAGGCAGTGAGTAAGGGGACCATATGGACCCCCAACTAATCTGTGACTCTGGTAAACTGTCCAGTTTCTGCTGTGGCTTTTTACTGGCAGAGGTAAGTATCCCCAGATCTGTCCTATAATACACGCATGTATATCAGAAGACATTTACAAAGTGTTCATAGCTGCACTGTTTATAGCTGTCACAGGTGTTTATCAATCTAAGTATCTTGCAATGGAACGATATGCTGAATGACTGAACTGTATTAAATTTGTCTCTTTAAAAACGTTTTCATTATTTTATTATTTATGTATATGGATATGTGTCTGTGTGAGACTTGTGCACATAAGCATGGGACCTAAAGAGGCCAGAGGAGTAAATCAGAGCCTCAGGAGCTGGAGTTACAGGTGGCTGTGAGCTGCTGGACATTGGTGCTGCGAACTGACCTTGGTTTCTCTGCAAGACCTGTGTGTGCTCCTAACTGCTGAGCTATCACTCCAGATTCCACAGTTTTATAAGTGTGTGTGTGTGTGTGTGTGTGTGTGTGTGTGTGTGTGTGTCAGAGTGTATGCCACATGTGTGTGTGTGAGTACCTGCAAAGGCCAAAGAGGGTATTGGATACCCTGGAGGTGGAATTATTGGCAGTTATGAGCCACTAGACCTGGGTGCTGAGAACCAATCCCAGGTCCAGAAGGGCAGTATAAACTCTTAACTGCTGAGCCATCTCTCCAGCTCCTAAAGTATACTACATTTGTACAGTAGACTTCTGTACCTCCATGAAAATAAAACAGGCCATTGTTTTCTGCAAAAGTATGAATGCATCCTCTAACAGTGTAGAGTGAGAGAATCTTGGCACTAAAGAGTAAATATCATAAGACCCCCTTTATAAGAATTTCCAACTCTTCCAAAAGAAAAAACTAATCAAGATGGTTGATTTGAGAGGGTTGATTTCTGTGCTGTGGGAATGTTCTGTGACCCATGTGGCAGGGATATTGGTATCTGCATTGGTGGAAACTTATCAACCTGTACACACGGTATGTACCTTACTATGTAGGCATTATATTTCAGGTTTTTTTTTTTTAAATCTAAGAAAAATAGTAAAGCAGTGGAAATTTCAGTGAATTCCAAAACATCAGCCCACAGCCACTGACCAGGTAACAAAGCAATTGAACCACTGAGTGGTAGCTCCCCTTACAAATGCATGCACCTGGCCACAGGAGCACACCTGTGAATAAACAACTGGGTACTAGAAAGCACCCTAAATAGAACCGGAGGACAAGAGCATCGTCAGTTCAGTCCCGATGCACCGTGAGTACTCAGAGGTTTGTTGAGTCACATGACCTCACTCACACGTGGAAAGCACAAACGCCCTGCAATCCTCTCACTAATCCCGCACACCTCCGGGCTTCAGTGCTCTCGCCTCAAACCCGCTCTCCAGTTTTGATCTTCTATTGCCAGCTGAGACATGCCTGCTCGCTATCGGTCAGGTCAGAGAGACCCTCCTGCCACGGTTGTCTCATGGAGGATGACGGACATCTCCATTTATACTCAGTGGGATGGAAGCGAGATCAGGGCCACATGTGACAGAACCTGATTTAGTCATCAGGGACAGAAATAAGGTTTTGCTAAATCAGACTCTGTCTCAACAATGCAAAAAAAAAAAAAAAAAAGAAAACCAGAGGAGGAGAGAGGGAGGAGGAATTGGGGGAAGGCTGGACTTGAACTCCTGGGCTCAGCCTTCTGAGAAACTGTGATTACACCTATCTTGAGACCTTTAAAACTGTAATCTGCATTATGAGTGTTTTCCATTCCGTTCTGGAGTCCTAGACTGTAGATGGTCAATGAAACAGTAAATCAAGTCCCGATATATGGGCTTTGTGGCCACAATGGCCACCATCTCGCTGAGTACAGAGGGGGAGGAGACACAGGAGTGTGTCCTTCTGTGATCTCCCTACAGCACAGAGGCAAGAGGTGTGTCAAGAACAGAGACAACAATAAAATGTAGTAAAGATAGTCAGTATTGCCATTGTTTCAAATAGCATTTAATGAGTTGTAAATGTGAGTTTTTTAGTATTATTATTTTTGAGACAGGGTCTCATGCAGCCCTGGTTGGCCTCGAACTCACTCAGTAGCCTAGGATCACACTTTTGTTTATTAATTTATTCATGTAAGTATTTATTTAGAGCAAGTGTGTGTGTGTGTGTGTGTGTGTGTGTGTGTGTGTGTGTGTGTGTGTACACTAACACTCATGCAGCCCACAGTGCACAGGATGAGATATAGAGCCATTCTCTGGATTGGGTTCTCTCTGGCCACCTTGTGGGATCCAGGGATCCAACTCGGGTCTTCAGGCCTGTGTGCAAGTGTGTCTACTCACTGAACCACATTATTTTAAATACCAGAATCTAAGCACTGAAAACATAGCAATCAACTTTCTAAGCTCTCAAACCCTCGGGAGAAGGTTGTATCTTTGCCCCGTCTCAAGATCCCAGGCCACATAGTCCTTGTTCACTCCAGCCATTGACTCCTACTTCCCTTCATGTTCCTGTGAGAGGCTCCGGCTCTGAGCCGCCTCTGTGTCTCGATGCCTAGTACTGAGCAGATTGCCTTGTATAGATGTGTGCTGAAACCAGGTCTTGGACCAGCCCTCTCCACCCTGGACCCAGGCATCTTCATGACCTCATCCTTTGGGGCAAGGACAGATTCTCAACAGAGAGGGCAGCCATTTGGCCTCAGTTTCCCCATCATCAAAGTGCTAAGGAAATAGAGGCTGGGACGGGAGCCAAACTCAGATGTTCCCACTGGTCTCTTTTTCTTAGGCATGTGAATGTAGGCTCTTACATCTGCCCTATATGTGTCTCTTGGCTTCTCGTGGAATATACCAGAAGAAATTTTCTACATTCCCCTAGCTTTTTTATTTTTATAATATAGATGGTTTCTACTCTGACTAACTCAAATTCGCTGTATCTTTCCTTTGGCTCACCAATGCCATGTCACCGCCAATAGCCTTTTTAGTTCAGAAATTATGCACTCATTTAAACAGCATGGGCTTTCTTGTGATTTTATGGCTTCTGTCTCAGTGACTAATGCTGTTGGACATTTTGCTATCAAATTTCTCTCCTGCATGTCCTCTTAAGCAGAGAGTAAGGCCATGAGTCGCTTTCAGCCCAGGAGCCCCTGGAATGCAAAGGCCTTTGGCCTTGCACTATGGCTTTGAGTGAGGACAGCTGCCATGTTTACTCTTTGGGGAGCATTTTCTGTCAGCTTGTTAAATACTTCTCTTTGCTGAGGTCAGCGGACCAGCTTCTGAGCCTTCATTTGTTTCTACTCAGAAGACAGAAACTATCACTATGCTTGTTAGATGGCCTAGACACCCCCCCACTCTCCAACCCCCCAATATCCAACCCCACACCCTCACATACCCCACAGACCCCTATACCCCACCCCTACATTGACCCCCCCAACACACACACACACACACACACACACACACACACACACAAACACACACATTGGGCTTCATTGTAAGGGGGATATGTGGATTCATAGCATGGTGCACAGATTCCCAAAGGCCTTATACCATTCAGCTCTTGGCTGAACTTGGAATGGCTCAAGATGTTGGATCAAGAAACAAGGACAACCACATTTGGTTTCATTAAAATCACGTACCAGTGTGGATGACGACACTACAGTTACATGTACATCAAACTTGACCTTGTGCCATGCCCTTTAGACACATTGTTAACCCCCACAGCCACTGTGGGACAGGCATGGTTGACGGTTTCACTGGTGAGGATGTATAGACGTTAAAAAACTCTGGGTCTCACCCAAAGCCCACAGCCAGCCCGGAGCAGCCGTTGCCTGGGCTCGGGACACGGCTGCTGAGCTGCAGGTGAGGTCTGCGTGACTCGGGCTCCCGTGTTCAGCTCCCTCACATGTTTGCTCATGTTCAAGATTCAGGATGTGGGGAAATTTCCTTGAAGAACAATTAAGGAGCAGATGAGCTCACAAGGCCTTTTGTTTGGGATGTACCTGTTTATCTAAGGCACTCTCCTCGGATCATTCATACTGCCTTTGTAGGCAGCAGTTGGGCCACCCTGCATCTGAGACAGAGGCGTTTCTCACTGGAGTTCATAAGGTCATGGTTCAGTCTATCGGGTGCCTTGGTACGGGCAAATTCAAGAGGAAGGCACCATTATTGCCATTCCGATGACACCCAAAGGCCTCTGAGATTTCTGAGGGCAGATGGGCTTCGTAGGATGCTATGGTGCTTGAAGGATTCTCCATGGGTGGCCCTTCACGGACGAGGCAGCTAGTCCCACGTAGTACAATAGCACTGTGAAGGGAGTGTGGGTTTGAGTCAGACAGACCAGCGCTGGAAAACTGACTCTGCCACTAGTGTGGCCCTGGGTGGGTCACTGGACCGCCCATTAGCACAGTCTCCATGGGGCTTGCTGTGGTACCTGTTCTATGTCGACCCCGGGTCTCGCTTTACTCCAGCCTCAGGAATCAGCCCCTTCCTTCTTTGGGCGGACTCACTGTTTGTCCATGTCCCCTTCAGATTCCTTAGCACTTGGGGGCTTGTGTGCAGCCATACCTGCCTTGTCAGAGGACAGAGCTCAGGACCGCTGGGACACAGGGTACTGAAGAACCTGGAAGGTTCCTCCGGCCCCTCCAGTGACTGACTAGCCTCCTTGCTCCTGACATGGACAACCTAAGAATGTGACTCCTCAGGGCTCCCAGGGGGGACTTGCCCACAGCTGCTCCTGGGTGGCCGAACAGTTTGCTAAGGTAATGCCAAGGGCCTCCTTACCTTCCCATCCTGCTCAGCCACCTCCAGGTTCCCGGGATCACTGCCAAATGCGCCACTTTTACAAGACTTCTTCTCCCTAGGGACCCTTAGGGACCTGGACTCAACATGCAGCTGTGGAGTGGCACCTTAAGACGGACCTCCATATGAGCTTGCTCAGACCCCTGGGGACATCTCTGCTCAGACTCACAAGCTATCCCAACTGGCCACTCGCTTAAAAAAATAAACCCTAGCTGGGTGTGGTGGTACACACCTGTAATCCCAGTACTCAGGAGGTGGAGGCAGGAGGATCAGAAGTTCAAGGTCATTCTCAGCTACATATAGAGTTTGAGGCCAGCCTGGACTACCCCAATCGAACATGAAACAGCCGTGTTTTCAGGAGAAAATCACTTATGGATGGTTCAGTGGGTAAAGATGCTTGCCACCAAACCCAATGACTTGAGTTTAATCCCTGGGACCCACATGGTGGAAGGAGAGAACCCACGTCTGCAAATTGCCCTCTGACCTTCACACAAACACACATCATGGCACAGGCATACCCACCTACAAGCATGTCACCCTACACAAAAAAGCAAAATAATCAGGCATTTTAATAATAATAACAATAATAATAACAACAACAACAACAGAAATCATTTACCTTTGCTTGTAAAGTTAAACCATTTCCACACACGTGGCTTCTTTTGAGCTTTGTTGCCCCATCAGTTCAGGAAGAGAGTATTAGACCCTTCTTAGAGGAGCACAGAGACCAGCCACTCCACTATTCTGTTAAAAACAAAACCTGGGGCTGGAGAGACAGCTCAGCGGTTAAGAGCGCTGGCTGATCTTACAGAGGTCCTGAGTTCAATTCCCAGCACCCACTGGGACCCCTCCCTCCTTCTGAGTAGCCTTGCCCAGCCCTGTTAGGAGGGTTTGTGCCTGGTCTTACTGTAACTTGTTACACCTGTTCCTTGGGAAGCCTGCTCTTTTCTGAAGGGCAACAGAGGAGGAATGGATCTGGAGGAGAGGGGAGCTGATGGGGGAACTGGGAGGATTTAAGCGAGGGGAAGCTGCAGTCAGAGAGAAGAATAAAATAAATTACATAGAGAATAAAGAGTTATATTAGAAAAAAATAAACCAGAAATATTTGTGGAGGTAAATATGTTTAGCCTAATTTGAACATGATACAATGTATATGTACATAATACATTTATGCTACCTCATTAATATGTATTATGTTATGTTTATGTGTTAATTAAAATCAAAATTGAATTAAAAATTAAAAATGAGCCAGATTAAAAAAAAATTCCCAACAACCACATGGTGGCTCACAGCCATCTCTAGTGGGATCTGACGCCCTCTTCTGGCATAAAGGTGTACATGCAGATAGCACTCACGCAAAAAATAAAACTTTTTTTTTTTAAAGGAAACCTGTTTTAAGTAATTTTCACCATTATAAAAATATATTCTTGGTACATTAAATTTGGGGGTATACAGAAGAAAAAGCAATACATATTTTTCCTCATAGTTTCAAGGCTAGCTTTTAGTCTGCTAGCCATTTCTTTCATTAATCTGCTTGGCTATTTGTTCCTGGGCTGTAAACCCAGAGTAATTACTCTTCATTGATTCTCCTAACTGCCGGCACACAGCCACCCTCACTGATCTGCAAGGCCTGTTTTCTTTCATGTTTGTCTTTTACAAGATGAGCTTGGCAGGACGCTCATATGACCTGAGAGTGTCTGTCCACAGATTACTTGTGATGGAAAAAGAGATAGCTGGGCAGTGCTGAGGCTGGATCTCACTGATGCTGGATGGGCACCATGTCCCTAGGGATGGACATTAGTATGTCCTGGAGGACACAGCCTCACTAACGTGCTGACTTAGGAATGTAAAACCTGAATCTAATGGATAAGGAGATGACAGAGGCCAGGAGAGGTGCCTCAGGTCTGTAATCCCAGCATGCATGAGTTCTAGGTCAGCCTGGGCTGTATAGTAAGACCTTGTGTCAAATCGTCTTTTCCTAAAAATGACCTGCATTGTCTAAAAATGTCAATGCCGAAGAAAGATGAACGTCTGAAAGAATTGCTTTAGATTAAAGGGGAGTAAAACATGACACAACAGAGTACAATTTTTGATTCTAGATTTGTGGACTGAGGGCAAGTGGCTAGAAACGATGTTGTTAGGAAGCATGTAACATTTGAAATATGCACAGTGGGTTGATTAGAATTGTTTTTTCTGTTGCTACTACTTTTTGAATTTTAAAATTAGACTTATTTATCTATGGCAGGGGCATGCTGCCGCAATGCACATGTGGAGCAGTTCCTTCCTTCCAGATGTGGGTCCCAGGCATCAAGCTCAGGTCACAAGGCAAGCCCCTTTACCCCTGAGACATCTTATGGGCCCCAGTGGTTGCTTCCCTTGATGTTGACCTCTATATTGTATTTATATCATGCAGGTGTGTGTATGTGTGTTGGGGTATGTGTGTGCGCGCGCGCGCGTGTGTGTGAAAGACACTGGGAGGCCAGATGTTATAGCTTCTCCTTGGATGTTCACTGCTCAAGTGGTTTTGGTGTAGTATAGAGAAAAATGAAGAGGAAAGGTCAAAGGTTAGGAATTGGTGAATCTAAGCAGAGTCTACAAAGAAGTCCATGTTCTAGCCCTTTCTATAAGCCTAAAATTATTTCCAGATAAAAAGCTAACTATTGTACATGTTTGATATCATCAGAGGATGCTATGTGCAACCTTATGCCCACATTTCACCATAGGGACAACTGGGTAGCTGGCTGTTTAAGTCCAGAAGAAACTGGCATTTCCCTGGCCCAGGTTGGGAAAAGTGGGGGCAGCCTCGGCCGTGCCCCTGTGTCCCAGAAACAGGCACAGCCATGGCTACAAGCTCAGCAGGCTGGGTGCAGCCTCGAAGAGAAAGCCTGGAGAGATGGCTCAGAGAACCCGGGTTCAATTCCCAGCACCCACATGACATCTCACAACTGTCTGTACCTCCATTCCGTGAGATCTGATGCCCTCTTCTGGCATCCATGGGCACCAGGCACACACAGACACGGGCAATACACTCACATAAATAAATAAATAAATAAATAAATAAATAAATAAATAAATAAATAAATAAATAAATAAATAAATAAGCAAACGAATGAGAGGAAGAAGGAGGGGAAGAAAGAAAGAGGGAAAAAGGAAGGGAGGAGAGAAAGAGCAAGCGGGTAAGCTAGAAGAGTGTCAATGCTGCTGGAAGGGAAGAACCGCACCCAGGACAGGAGGACCCTTTCCTGTTGGAGGAAGTGAGTGTTTCTTGGTGATCAAGGGTGTGCCCTTTGATCCCATCAATCAGCTAGGACAGGCAAATAGTCCAGGAGGCTGCAGAGTGGTGGCCCAGACCCAGGGCGGTGGCTGCACACACAGAAATGCTGCCTGAGGACTGGCTCGCTTTCTGGAGCCAGACAGGGGCAGCTCACTCCCCAGGACTCAGGTGAGGGACCTTTCTGGCTGTCCCTCTCTGCTCAAATGGCTGCACACCTGTCCTGGCCCAGTGCTGTGCTAAGTGCTTTGTATGTGCTTTTTCATTTTGTCTCTCAAAACCCTTTAACTGACTACTGCCACCCACCCCTTGTTTTACAAAGAGTCTCAGACTCAGACAGTCCCTGAGTGCCCGCTGGCCTTGGGAGCTGTGATGCCTTCTGGTTGGTCTAACAGTGCTGTCCCGTGGCCAGCTCTGCAGAGTCACAGCTAAGGCCCACTTGGGGAGAGATGAGTTCTCCCTTCTGCCCCTTGCTTCACCTCCCCTCCAATTCCTCTACCGCCTACAAGCCTGAGCACCCCCAATCCTAGCTCTGGTCTATTGTCCCCAAACCCGTCAGGTCTTTTCCTAAAAGTCCTGTCATTATGTCTCTCCTCTCTAACAATGTCACACAACTCTAAGGGCTCCCCTCTCCCTGATGACATCATTCCCTCTGATGATGCCATTTTCTCCGATGACATCACTCTCTGCTAAGATACTTTCAAGGATCTCAACACTTACACAATGAAGACCACCTTCCAAGCCTGGTACCCTAGGTCCGCAGGGTATGACGCAGCTAAGTGTTTTCTTCTCCCTTCTGCTCTGTTCCTCAATGCTTATACTTACATGTTTCTCCAAATGAAAGTGTCTTACTGGTTCTCCACTCCTCAGAACCTTCCTGACCCAGCTCTGTCTTCTCCATGAAGCTTTCTTTATTTCCTTCCAATCAGAGCTACTGGTTTCTATTCAATGTCATTCGTGTCTTTTTTTCCTTTCCCTTCTTTCCTTCCTTCCTTCCTTCCTTCCTTCCTTCCTTCCTTCCTTCCTTCCTTCCTTCCTTCTTCCTTCCTTTTTGAGACAGGTTATCTCTGTGTAGCTTTGGAGATCATCCTGGATCTCACTCTGTAGACCAGGTTGGCCTCAAACTCACAGAGATCCGCCTGCCTCTGCCTCCTGAGTGCTGGGATTAAAGACATTCGCCACCATCGCCTGGAGTCATCCTTGTCATCTTAATACTGACTGTGCTGTACCTTGATTGGAACGAAGTCAATGCATTTCTTCTTCTCTTACAGAGTACTTCAGAAGCCATGTGCTGGTTCCAGGACACATGGCACTCCAGGACACACAGCACTCCAGGACACAGGGCACTCAACTGAGGTCGAAGCAGGAACAGTGTGCTTTTGAGGTTAGCCTGGGCTACCCACAGAGTTTGAAGCCAGCCTGAGTTACCTACAGAGTTCGAGCCTGGCCCAGAACCCAAACCCAACCCAAAACAGCAGAAAGAAAGAGAAGGCAGTAAAACTTCATCCCACACTCCAAGGAGAACAGTTTCTCAGTGACTGTTACTGCAAGAACTAGAAGGGAGGAGGCAGGAATTTTCTCACGGATCAAGACTCCTGTCTGGAGCCTGTATTCCAACACCTGTGGCACTGACATCCTTGTAAGCCTCGGCTGTTATCATTTGGTGGGGAGCAGCCAGGGACTTCGGCTGCAACCAAGTCAGGCTGACTTAGCTACTGCGTGGACGCGGTTAGCTACTGGCCTGGACTGATGTCCGTTTGGCACGCTGTCACCCGGACTGAGCACACTGGAAGAACAGTACACACAGCCACATCTGGGAGCATCTGAGCACCCGGGAGACCTCTCTGAAGTTAGCGTTTCAGCCTCCACCACCTCACCGGTGCGGGGTGAGAGCTGTTTGATTCCTTTAGCTTGACCGAGTTTCATTATTTTTATTTTATTTTAATTTTTAAAAAATCATATATTTGGCCAGATGTGGTAGTGCACGCCTTTAATCCCAGCACTTAGGAAGCAGAGGCAGGCAGATCTCAGTGAGTTGGAACCCAGCCTGGTCTGCAAAGTGAGTTCCAGGACAGCCAGGACTGTTACACAGAGAAACCCTGTCTCAAAAAACCACACACACACACACACACACACACACACACACACACACACACACACAATCATATATTTGATGTGTGTGTGTGCTTGTGTGTATGCATGCAGGCACGTGTGTACTACAGTGTGTGTGCAGAGGAAGAGAGGGGATAGCCTTGGCTATTGGTCTCAGCCCTCCACCTTGTTTGAGGCAGGCTCTTGTTAGGTGGACCGTGCACCAGGCTAGCTGGCCCTCCAGCCTGCCTGCTCTCCTCCTCTCCTGTCTCTGCCCCCATTTCCCTGAAGGAGTTAGGAAGACAGCTGCTCAGGCTGCCACACTGAGCCACACTTGGACTCCGGAGTTTTGGACTCAGGTCTTTAGGCTTTCATGGCGAGTGCTTTGCTTCCTGAGCCTCAGCTTTATTGTGTTTAATGATTCTTTTAAAAATGATTTGCCCCCTTTGCTTCTCTAGGTGTGAGAGAAGGGCCGGAGGGGGTCAGGTAGCTTTACGCATCTTAGAGTAAGGCTTTGGGCTTTCTTTCAGCCGTTCAAAGCGTATTCTGTTGTCTTGGTTTTTGTGATAGGACAAAGAAGAAAAAGGCTTTTCATTCCAGATCATAGCAAACGTGGGTGGGAAGCCTCCTGAGCTGCCTTCTAGTTTTCCACAACCTGGCAAGAATGAAGCCAGGGAGACAAACATTTGAGAGTGATGTGTAGCTTAAAGAATGTTTACCCAACCCAGGTAAGAATCATTTGCCAATAAAGGGAACCCCCCAGCGCGTCCCCATCGCCATGTCACCCTGAAGAAGGTCAAGTGGCCTTACGCACTCACTAATTCCCTGCATTCCTGATTAAGAGGCACAGGGGTGGGCAAAGTCACTGCTGTCACAGCAGCTGGTGGCCAGGAGATTAGGACCAGAGGCCACCAGGGATAATTCAAACACTCCAGTCCTCCTTTTAAAGGCTGAGAAACAGAGCCTTAAGACGTCGTCCCTTCTGGATACAATTTTAAAAATGAGGCTGTCAGGTAGATTAAAGCCTAGTGCCGTTTAAGATGTGGGATTTCCACAGCATGTTCTGGTCCGTCACACCTGTCTCACTAGCCTGGTGGGCCTTCTCTTCCGAAGGCAGACCCCCTGCTCCAGAGCAGCCTCCGATTGCCAGGGACTCCTGGGCCTGCAGCCCACCTTCTCGGCCACAACTTTCCTCATGTGTGAAGTATGGGTCAGAGCTTGGGAGCTGGTCCCTGGTTCTTCCCTGACCACCTCCTGGAGAATGCTGAGCAGGTAAGAAAAATAGTGTGACCCCCATTTTACAATTTTGCAGCTGAGGCTCACTGAGAAGAAGAATCTTGGAGTTTCTGAGTGAGTCTGAATGCCGTAAACTCCTCAATTCCTCCATACATGTTCATACTCCAGACAAAATGTGCACCTGTCAAAGGTTCACTGTGGGAAAGGGCCATGGGTCCTGAATTGACAGCCCAGGGACATGTGCTGATCCCTTGCCCCCACCCCCACTCCCCACCCATAATGCTCAGGTGCTCTCTGGCAGTGGTTTGAAAGGCTGCTTTATTGATGCGGTGTAAATACGGGTCCCACAGCACTTAGACAAGATACCACCAGCAGATAGAAATGAGCTTGAAGGGCAAGGATGCACATCTCTCCTAGGCACTGCAGCAAAGATCCAGCTGACGGAGTCCACGGTGAAAGGCCTGAGCTGAGAAGAACCCTCACGGGACATGTCAACCACAGTGTCATCGGTGTGAAAGATGAGAGGGCCTGTTCCAGCCGTCAGTCACCTGTACCCCTGACACGACTCCTACTCTTCTGTGGCCTCAGGTTGCTTGCATCCCTGCCTCTACCCGTTGACATCCTTCTGGCCCTTCAAGGCCAAGCAAAGCTGGCCTTCTACTCATCTACAGAGGAGGCACTATGTGCGAGGAGTAGGCGCGTGGGCCCAGCCTCTTGATGGCCTCGGGCGTGGAAATGTGCACCTTGTGTACCATAAGAGCCGAGGTGAGGCCTGCTGTGAGGCATCAAGTTTGACTGATGCTTCCATAACAGTGACTATGCTAGAAAATTCTTCAGTGATCGTCACGTGCTTAGATGAGGTCGTCTTTTAGATGAGGAACCTGAGGCTGTCTTTCAGGAAACTCTAAGGGCTGAGAGGAAGCAAAGACCTGTGACAGGCTCCATTAGCCCCCCACTTGGGGACATATTCATCTGTAATGATGTTAAATGGCAAAGGACATGCTTTTCAGGGTGAGATGTGTTTGTCTTTAAAGAAGATAATAGAAAAGGTTTCTTCCTTACCAGTCTCCAGCTGCTAACAAATTTCTGCCCGAATCTCAGATAGTCTTGGTTAGAATGCATTTTTAATTTCACTCTAGCTTTTTTTTTTTTTTTTTTAAATCTCTCCTCCCCAGATGTAAGCCTGAACCACCCGTCAGAATCATCGCTGTCTTTGAGAGTTCTACTTTCCCAAGGGAAAGACAGACAAGAAAATGCACGTCGCCTCCCGCAGCAAATCCCTCTTGTCTTGTAGAGCCTCAGAAAGGCGAATCAGCTGTCGTCATCAGGTCTTTGTCGTCTGGCAAAGTGTGAAAGGGGTGAAGCCCAAAGACAGACCAGAACACCTGTGGCCATTATGAAAGCCAAAGCCACCTCCCAGGCCTGCGTGCTTTTCCCTCTGAACACTCAGCACCTGCCGGCTGAGGCTGAAAACCAGCTACGAGGCCTCTCATGGGCTCTGAGCGGTTGACTGAGGAATTAGGAGGATTTTGTAATAAGCCCATCCATTCTGCTGCATTCGAGTGCCTTCTGACTCCATGCAGCCCAGGAGAGCTGCACTTTAACCCTGTGTGCGTGTCTGGGAGGGGGGCAAAGCCAGAGACCCAGACCCCAGACAGGGATCGGGCTCCAAAGCTGTCACTTGCCAGCTGAAATGGACCTTGTCCAATCACAGAAGCCCCCTGGGTCTCAGCTACCACATCTCTACAGGTTCTCATCAGGACCACTGAAGACCAGGTTTTTTTAGTTTGTGTTTTTTTGTGTTTTTTTTTTTTTTAATTTTTAATTATGTGTCTGTTGTGGGTATGTGCACACAAATTCAGTACCCAGACCAGAAGAGCACATCTGATCCCCACAGAGCTGGAGGGAGAAGTAGCGGTCAGCTGCCCAGCACAGGTGTGCTCTGTAAGAGCATCAGGCACCCCAGCTGCTGCGCCATCTCTCCAGCCCAGACAACAAGTGTTTCGGCCACAAGCTCAACGTCAACTGCTTATGTTATGACCAACTGGGAGAAAAGGAAAAGCAAGACTTGGTGATGGCACCACTCGTATAGATTTTCTCTGTTTTGTGGAGATTGAAATTCCCCATTCCTCCTAACCTTGGCTCTTCGACTTACAGTGATTCCCAGAGACATCACAGTGCCCTCGTAAGAGGAGCTTAATCAGGACCCAAGTGGATTTAAGCTGGGAACAGGCCTGCACTGGGCGCAAGCTCCTACCTCGTGGACACTTAGGGTCATCCTAGAACAGCCTGTGTGCCTGTGCCGTCCATGCGGGACTTCATGACTACTCCTCCTGCATCTCAGACACGTGGTGTTATTGGCACCTCTCGGAAGGTGGCCTCCCATCTGAAGTTATTCCCTGCTCCCTTTAGCAGCTACAGAGTTGGCTCCCCAGTGAGCAGGCACTTACTGCTCTTACAGAGGACCCACATCAGACATCTCACAACCACCTCTAATTCCAGTTCTAGGGTATCTGACGCCCCCTTCTGGCCTCCTTGGGTACTTGCATGCACATGGTGCACACACACTAGGCACACACCTACACATAACATAAGAAAGAAGTAAATCTTTTAAAAATTGTTTTCTTGGCTTACACAATCATCACATACAAAAACTAATGTAAAATGCTGCTGCTGTAATGTTGAATCAGCAAATATATAACATTACAAAGTAAGATTCTAACTATGTAAAAGCTGTATACACATAAAGAAAGACTGATGAAAATAGTTGTAGTGGTTTTTTGTGGGGGGAATAGATAATAGAGTTTTCTGCTTTTCTACATTTTTCTGAAAACTTGAGAGGGCTCATACTGAAAGATTCCAATTTGAAAGATTTTAATGGTCCAATGGGAAAATCCACTTATGTATTGCATTTGACAATGTTATAAAAGTCAATAAAGATAATATCAAGAAGTTGAAAAATAGATTATAAAGATAATAATAACAACACATATAAGGATAATAATAAAAATTAAGATGTGTTCATAAAGATTCCAAGCCTGAGCCATTCAAGAGTGCATTACAGTGAAAATATATTAACAAAAGTTTTCTTACACAATAAAGACACCTCACAACCTATTTCATGATTTAACAACACAACCCAGGGCCTGGAGGGAGGGCTCATCAGTTAAGAGCACTGGCTGCTCTGACCCAGGTTTGGTTCCCAACACGGTTGGGTACAACCATCTGTAACTCTAGTTCCAGAGGCTCTGACGCCCCCTTTTGGCCTTTGAAGGCACTGCATGCATGTGATGCACAGACATACAGACAAAACACATAAAATCAAAATACATCTTGAAGAATGTGTTAATGATTTAAAATATTGCAGATGTCACTAGTAAGTGTGTATTATATAAAAAATGCATTTCAATCTCCCTACCCCGAGATAGACTCTCACTCTGTAGGCCAGGCCAGCTGGAACTCTGTGTAGCCTCAGCTAGATTCAAACTCACACCAGTTTTCAGGCCCCAGCCTCCCAGTACGGGCATTACAGATGTAAGCCACCACAGTTAGCTTGGACATAAACGCATGTTCTACAGTGGCACTGCCCCAAAGTAAGTTCCAAGGGAAGGTTGTCTCTAAGAAGTCGTGAACGTCACCTGAGAAAAGGGTCAATGGTCAGATGCACCCGGTAAACTCTAAAAAGCACTCAACCGGCCCATCCTTGTAACTTTGTGGAGCCTCAGATAAATGACTTGTCATGGTCAGTCTCTAAGAGTGGTGTGCAATTTGTAGCCTCGGCTTGAAGCATTTAGCAGAAAAACCTTCACCCCATAAAGGAGACTCGTGTAGGGTGCCCAGAGTCACAGGCATGCAGAGACATTCCCCATGTTTTCGATTTTCCGTGTCACGGCTGTGAAGCCAAGAGTGTGTCTATCTGTTGTAACAAGGGGTATGTGATGACTCTGAAGCATATGCACAGAGCCCGGTAAACCATTTCAACCAGTCACGTTTCACAGAACCCAAGCCCAGCTCCCACCTCTGGGCTGTGTCTCATGAGCCTTTCCCTTGCGGGAACCGAGGCACCAAAAGACCAGAAAGGACTTTTGAGCTTCATGGAAGGTTCTAGGCTTGGCTCTCCTTTATAAGGTGGCTTAGGAATGACATGAAACCCTGTAACTCCCCCTTGTACCCCCCACTCCCATACGCACACCCTTTGCTGGCATGCGAAGCGTGCTCAGGAAAGGGGGGGGGATCCCAAGCCACAAAAACCACATTCCTTTTAAGGGCTGTCTGTGTACACACCTTGGACCTTTGACTCCATCTCCCTGGGGAGCAAGGGATTTGGAGGCCTTGTGTGTGTGTGGGTTGGGGGGTGTTGCTGGGGGGGGGGCTGTTGCTGTTGGGGGGAGGGGAGCTGTTGCTGTGGGGGGGGGGGTTGTTGCTGTGGGGGCGGAAGAGGACTGTAATGGCTCTTACACATTCCCACTCTGTGAGTTTCCCATTCTGGGAGCTCGTTCAGCTCTTGCCCTTTGGGGACTCTGTTTCTTTATCTCCAAAATTGGGCTGGTGAGCCCCAAGTCTGGGCTAACCTCATAGAACATAGGACAAAATGGTCCCCCTTATCCCTGGGATAACCAGCCTTTGCCATCTCACCAAACATAGCATCCGCTCATCCTAAAAACCCACAACATGACGAATGTATTAAAAAAAAAAATCAGAAAGCTAATGTTCACATGAAGAGTTCTTATAAAAAATAAGGGGGCTGGAGAGATGGCTCAGCAGTTAAGAGCGCTGGCTGTTCTTCCAGAGGACCCAGGTTCAATTCCCAGCACCCACATGGCCCCTCACAACTGTCTGTAACTCCAGTTCCAGGGTACTTAAAACACCAAAGTACATAAAATAAATAAATTGTTTAAAAAATTATAAAATAAATAAATAATAAAAAAAATAAGCCAGGCTTAATGCTCAAGCCTATAATCACAGCTACTGGGGAGGCTGGGGCAGAATGATTGCAAGTTCAAAGTCAGCCTGAGCAACTTAGTGAGACCCTGTTTCAAAATAAAACATACAGAAAGGACTGGGTATATGGCTCAGTGATAGAGTGTTTGCACAGTGTATATGAGACCTCGGTTTCAACCCCTCTTATCATGAAAGTAAATAAATAATAAGCTATTACAACAATTGGCAAAAGTCAAGAATGTATCTTCAGAAGAAACAACACAAAAGGCTAATACAGGTCTTCTGGGGCAAAGTTTTGGGACTGAACCCAGCCTGGTGCATGTCAGGGGAGTACTCCATTGCTGAGCCACACTCCCACACCCTCAGCCCTGTGCTTTTATGTCTATGCTCATTTTGAGGGTTAATAGACTCTCTAGATGGTGTTAGCTAACATTAATGGTAAAGCTTGACTTAACTGTGTCATATTCTGAGACAGGTACTCAGGCTTATGAAAATACCAGATGTCGATGGCAAAGAACTCCTGCCTACAGGAATGTGGTTCAAACCATGGCTTCCTCACCATGCAATGATGTGCTACTAAAATAGATGTGGTAGTTCAGAATGCAGAGCAATTGGAACTAATACGCTGGAGGTAAAAGGTAAATTAGGAGAGCCAGTTATTGGAGATCGTTGGCTTTTACTGCCAAACCTAAACATACGCATTGGCTGTAACTTAGCAATTGTATTCCTAAGCACGTGGTTAACATAACATGTGCATTCACCAGAAGACACTGAAGAAATGCTTACGCCAGCTAAAATGGCCCAAATCTGGAAAAGAGCCCACATGTCCATCAACAGCAGAATCAATAAAGAAATTGTGATGTATTTATACAGAGGTTTGCCATATATGGCAACAAGAGTAAATACGTTATTATATATAAATAAGTTGCTATATGTAACCTGAAAGAATTTCATTCATCTACTGCTGAATGAAAAGATAAACACAAAAGGAGGGCCCAGCCAGAGGTGCAAGCTCAGAGAGCCGGATGAGCTGAAGTCAACCCTGGAACCCACTGAAAGGTGGAAGCAGAGAACGGACACCACAAAAATTGCCTTTTGTCCTCCACATGCATGCCATGGCTAGTACACACACACACACACACACACTCACACACGCGCACACACACGCACGCACGCACGCACGCATGCATGTACTCACATAGGCACAATACTAATAAAATAAACTTTAAAACCCACAACTGTTGTACAGTCCACTGTATAATGTTCCAATAACAGGAAAAAACCCCAGAAATTAGAAGTTATGCCTGGATTACTTTGAGGGGAGGAAATTCCATAAGTAGGAGCCGTCCAAAGCAGGTTCTGAGGCACTTGAAACCTCACCCGGCCCGGACACAGACAGGATTGACAGATTGATAGCTCTTTCTCGTCTCCTCTCCGTTGGCGCTGGCTGTGAAAGTCAAGCTAGTGTGCAACCGTGCTGGGGGCTGGGGGCTGGGGGGTGTACTCACTCAGCCTGGCACATTGCCGCTTCTGCGCTGCTTCAGCCAAAAGTCTGTAAAAATGACACAGGAGAAGCATTTGAATGGCGTGGGAAGACAAGCTGTCAGGTTACAGAATTAGGTTGACGTAGATACAGAGAGAGTGGACAGAATGCCCGCAGCTCTTCCTGTAAGGGAGCCTCAGAAGCACATGCACCACATCTCTATACATGATATACTTCTGTATGACATCCAGATGCATAATGCCTCCTGTATAACATCTTTAGGGTAATCTATAAGTCACGGTAAAAGTGACCGATTCAGAGAACGGGAGAGACAGGGAGAATTTTTACTTTTTTTTTTTTTTGTATCTCATGAGATCTTACCTGTGTATAGATGCTCTCAACTTGATGCATAAACAAATAAATCAGATTAGAAAACAATTTATTTTGTGAGAATAAAGTAGTGGTGATGTTAATATAAAATGCTGGCCATGGAAACCTCCAGGCGATAAGATCATGGTTGCGTTTCATTTCCTGTTTTGTAAACCATCTGTATTTCTGCTGTCTTCTATTGTGATTTTTCTTTTCAGGGCTTGGGACCCAGGGTATTTTTTTTTTTTTTTAGAAAACAACCCCTCTATGGCTGAGGTACACCCCCAGCCAACACACTATTCCTTTGAGAATAAGAAAAGTCATAGTTTGTTTGCAATTTCAGTTTAAAAAAAAATCAGTGGTATGAGGTGAAATTTGCACAGTGTAAAATGAGGGAATCTAAAGAGAACGTTGAGCTCGTCTTACAAGGATATGTACACTTTGGTTGTCACTCAATCAGGACACGGCTCAACCCCCCAGAAAGTCCTCCCACACCCCTTTGCAATCAAGCCTTCCCTGCTAATCAGGCAGCAGCCAGTCACCCGAGTTTTTGGTACCCCAGCTTAATTTTGCCAGCTTTAGAAACTCCCAGAAATGGAAACTATGAGGTATGTATTCATTTATTTATGCATCAAATCAAATGAGGTTAAGACCTCATGGGATATGAAAGACTTTTCACCCAAAACAATGTTTTTGGAATTCATGTTTTCATATCAATGATTCATCATATACATATATACATACACACATATAGTGTATGTGTGTTACGAATGGGGATTAAGGTCTCAAGCTCCCTGCTTTCTGATCAGCCCGGTGAGACAGCATCACAGCCCTGCGCAGCCTCAGGAGCCGGGCGGGTTCTCTGGCAGCGCGAGGACCCGCGCTTCCCCCTCCGCTGGCGCTGGCGGCAGCGCCTGTCTCAGGTGAGAGCCACCCTGCTCGCTGCCATTGTTCTGCGAGTGACAGCCTCCCGGGCAAAAGCAGAGCTGTCAACCTGAGGGCTGTCAACTGCACACAAGAATTCCTTTCTTTGTCAGGCTGGGTGGTCTCGGTGGCTGCAGCGGCAACCTGCACAAAAGGTTTGGGAGAGCATCGTGCTCCTGCAGGAAAACATGCCGCCGCCACCCGGGTCTCTGAGAGAACCTTTATGTGAGCTCGGGATGAGCCCTTGTGCCCTTCCCTGGACCAGGACCAAATCCCCAGCGCAGCCTGGGTGAGGGCCCTCCCCTCCCCCCACCTCAGCACCTGGATGCTGCCTGGCATTGATTTCTCCCAGATCCTTGGTGATGGACAGTTGGAAGTCTCCTAGAGGTACCTGGCCTCACTCACCATCTTGGTCTCCAAGAAGGGAAGGGGGTCAGACGGAGATTGTCATTGCCCAGGTCAAATAGCCCCCCGATTCTGTCCAGGACAAGAAGCCACGTGCAGACGTTTTCCTCCTTGATGTGTGTTTGTACTACTCCCGGTCTGCTTTTGTTAGATGATGGCTCCCAAGCACAGTGTAAAGTACAATTTAATTTATAACTTTGCAGCCACTAGGAATGTGTTCCCTTGATGGGTCTCGTTTTGTTTAGTTTGGTGCCCTCTACTGGCTACGGGTGACAACAACCGTTGCACCTACCGCCAGGACCTTGAATATGCACGGTTATTTCTGAGGCTGAAGAACAAGCCTGTGGGTAATTTCATCCCCGTTTTATAGGTGAAGAAACTGAGGCTCGTGGAGAAGACATAACCTGCCCAACTGAGCTTGGTTGAAGCTCAGCAACGGATGGGATTCCATGTCCCCCTGCCTCTTAGTGCCTGCAGCACTTTCTCTTTAAGTGCCTATGAATGCCTCAATTGCCCCTTAGTCATCCCCGGGGAGACGGCTGCTGTGACAGAGATGTGTTCAGGACACAAGGCCAGCCCAGCCTGTGCTCGCTGCCCAGGGCTCTGGGGCACTGCCCAAGAAAGCCACAAGGTCCCCTAGGAAGCATCTTTTCTGGGCCACTTTCAACCAGAGTGAAAAGAAGGAGGTGGTGTGTTCCCACCCAGGGGGAAGGGACTACATCCGGGTGCCCTCTGCTCCGGGCTGTAGGAGGCAAGGGTTCACCAGAAATAACCAGAGAAAAGAAGATATATTCCTTCCTCCCCGGGGAGCTCACATCCATCCCTACTGGAATCAGCAGATGTTGTGCCAGTAAGCCTCGGGGTCAATGGGCGAATGAATGAATGGGTGAATTAATGAATGGCTCAACTGCTGAGCAGTGCAGGTCAGGGGTCGGGAGATGGTTTATGACAGGGAACTTGCCCTTGATGTAAGTGAAGGGTCTATTTCTGTTAGCTTGAGCAGTCTGCAGGTAGAGAAAGCTGTGTCCTAAGCCTGAGCTCCACGTGCCGGGCTAGATGAGCAGGGCTGAGAGGACCACGGAGGAGATGCTGGGAAGGGACAACAAGACAGCACACGTTTCTTACCTGTGGTGTCAACCACTGGAGACTGAAGGTTTCACACATAACCCTGCGTTTTTTCGCTCCCCTTTAACAAAGTGCAGGCCGTGGCCTCAGTGGGCCTGCTCCAGCCTGTCACTGCTGCCTGCCGCCTCCTTATTGTCCCCTTAAACTGAAGATGACTGGCAGGCACCATTTCACCTTGAGCATGTGCTATTTTTCTTTTCATGAAACAAAAACAATAGCCGGCATGGTGGCATACACCTGTAATCCCAGCTGCTCGGGAGGGTGGGGCAGGAGGGTAGCAAGTTCAAAGCCAGTCTAAGCAACCTCGCAAGGCCTTGCCTCAAAGGGAAATGTCCTAAAAGGGGTCTGAGTGGGAGTAGGGATGTAGTTTGGTGGAGATGCCCCATCCAGCACACCCAAGGCCTTGGGTTCTGGTTCCACCACTGCAAACACAAAGAATCAACAGACCTAAAGCCATTTTTCTTACCAGGTATTCATCAGAGAGAACTCAAGAGACAGGAGCCATGTAATTTAAGAAAGAGAGGACATTTCATGAAAAATTAAGTGGGGAGATGGCCCAGCCAGTTAGAAATGCATGGTATGCTAGCCTGGATACCTGAGTTTGAACCCCAGAACCTATGGTGGAAAACCAAGTCCCCAAAGTTGTCCTCTGACTTCCACATGTGCATGCATGAACACACACACACACACACACACACACACACACACACACACACACACACGCACACACACACGCACATATGCACACTCACACTAATAGTAATAAGAAGATAAAAATAAATAAAGCTGTAACAACTACAACATCATGCAGTCATACAGCAATCCCACTGGGTATATAGTAGATGTCTAGTGTTCTGACCATGAAGAAGCATGCAGGTCATATGGATGTTAATTGATTTAGTCATTCCACAACACACAGGGTCTTACTGTCACCCAGGCTCTCCTGGAACTCAGGGCAATCCTCCCACTTCAGCCTCCCAAGTGCTGGGATTACAGTGTTAGTCATCGTGCCCAGTTCAAAATAAATAAAAACTGTAAAGGGAGGGGCTGGGCATGTGGCCGTTTGTAGCATGCTTGCCACAGATGCTCAAAGCCCTAGGTTTGATTCCTAGCATCACACAAACCAGACATGGTGGTACATGTCCCTGATTCTTGGGAAGTTGATGTAGGAGGATCTGAAGTTCGAGGCTATTCTTGGCTATATGTTAAGCTTGAGGCCAGTCTGGGATACATAAAAAGGAAAACAAAGATAAAACACAAGTTTGAGGAAGTGAAAAACTTCCAAATAATTGAAAGATAAATGCCCAGCTTCCTAAGCTGCTTGCTGTTGAGTCTGAAATGTCTCAGACAGGTGGATGTATTCAACACTTCGTCCCCAGCAGGAGGGAACTTTATAGGGCAGGGCCTAGCTGGAGGAAGCAGGTCACCAGGAGTGTGCCTTTGGAAGTATATGTGGTACTGGGATGGACTGCAACTTTTGACACTGGGGGCCAAAGAAGTAATTCCAAGCCCCTTACATTGTTTGTACCAGGTGCTTCTGACACAGTGACAGAAAATCTAACACAGCTTTCTGCCAGCCTGAGCCCAGCTCCGCGCAGAGGAGTCAAGTGGCGTCTTGGAGGTCTTCTTGTTCATTTGGATCGGAATCTCACCCTGTTGCCATTTCTGTCTTTAACATATGAGAACTGTGGCTTCTGGAGGCAGATATGAACGTGGCCATAACATAACCAGCATCTGGGAGCTCACACTGCCTGTGGCCACAAAGGCCGAGCAGAGACAGCAGCTGAATCTGGAAAGCAAGCTTTAGTCAGAGAGCAGATAATCCCTGAAGGTAGCAGATTAGCATCTTAAATTTGATCATATTTACTCGTTTATTTGTGCATGCATGGGTGAGAGTGTGTGTGCATGTGCCAGGTGGGTCCCAGGGGTTGAATTCAGATCATCAGGCTCGGCAGCAGGCACCTTTACCTGCTGAGCCATCTCGCTGGCCCCAGATTACCAAGTTAAAAAGCAAGCAAGCAAACAAAAACCTGCCTTCCTTCTCATCTCCACCCAGGAAGCTTTGTAAGGATTGAAAGCGGGGTGGGAACAAAGGCTGTCAGTCATTCCAGAGCTCAGTCTTGCCCCTCTGGACAGTCACACTTTGGAGGCAATGCCTGTGACTCTTTCATTATTGTCCTTTGTATCCATGTATGCTTTCTTAGTTCCATGGGTGTCTGGGCTTGACACCCCTTGAAACACTGAGTTTAGTTATTATCTGGCAATGTCAACTTTGAACTTCTCCGGGGGCATCTGGGCTGCTAGGAAGAGTGCTTAACTGCAAATAAGCACTAAGTGTGCACATGCTAAAGTATTGTTAAGTGTAGAGACTTCTCTACCGCGAAGAGTACAGATGTGTCTTTCTAATACAGAATATGAAAGTGTCCCTCCTGTCCGGCATCCCTGGTACCCATTCAAGTGAGATGAACGTCCAGATGAATGAGAGCAAAATGACTCCCTGCCTCTGCCCCAAGGAAGCCCCTTGGCCATGTGGCACTCTAGTAATCTTTCGGATTGGCCTTTCCGGATTTTCTTGGTGGATAAGGGTTACTTAGCTCTTTCCTCTTCACCCTGGCCACACCAATGGCTCTCCCCCTCCGCAGGGGCTCCTCTAGAACTGCTACAGCATCCATATGTATTCTCTACAGTTGCTTTGGTAAGCATAGCAGTTCCTCAGAATGTTAGACATGGAGCCCTCACATGTTTCAGCAATCCATGCCTGTGTCTGTATCCACCAGAGACCACATATGCTGATACCTGGATGCTCACAGCAGGGGTTCCACCAGTGGATGAACGGATAAATAAAACATATGTCCACATAATGGAATGTTGTCAATAAAGAAAAGCGTTGATACAAAGTGCAATGTTGATGAACCTTTATGCTAACATGGATTGAAGCTGTATGCTAAGTCAAGGATGCCAGACACGGAAGGCCATGTGTTCTAGGACTCTGCTTATAGGGAGCATACGAGTTTGAGGACAGAAGAGACTGATGCTTGCTCAGGGCCATGGAGGTTCGAGCTGGAGGTGAGGGAAGTGACTATTAATGGCTGTGGGGTTTGTTTCTAGGGTGACAAGAATGTTCTAGAATGGATTCTGGTGACATTTGTACAACCTGTGACCATAGTGAACATGATTAGACTGTTTGCTTTAAAGGGGCAAGTTGGAGAGCATGTGAACTGTGTCTGAGCAGAGCTGGGGGCATTGCCCGTATGAGGGATTTATGTATGTGCTCAGGGTCCTGTCCTCAGCGGCTCATGGTGACAGCAAGGCACTCAACAGTAGGTTTGACAACGTCCACTCTAGGCCAATTCTGGTTCCTGGATGCCAAAGGATTCTGCCAGATTTCATCTTGTACCATTCAGAGGCTTAGGAGTTGTGGAAGGAGGGTGTGGGTAGTTGGAGGATGAGGCAGAGGGTGAGGGCTAAGTTTCAGATGAGCAAAGAAGTAATATCCAGGCAAAATATCCAGAAAAAAAAACCCCAAAGCGTAGAGAAGAGAGAGTGTAGCGCACGGCAGGTCTAGAAAATGCCGTTTCTGTCAGCTTGGCTAAAGAATTAAGTCCATGATGAGGGCTGACGGGAGCAGGTCCTCCAAAGACTGCTGGGCCCAGATGTGAACTTAAAGTCTACGATGAGAAGTCAATTAATGATGTCTGAGCAGAGGCCTGGGCAACGTTGTAGACAGTGCTGCAGCCAGCCCATGCAGAGGATGGATCACGAGGCGTCAGCCCGAGGCACCAGGTCAGAGGTTACCCAGGGACGTCAGCAAGGACGGCATGAGGGCAGCAGCAGTGGGCCCGGTAGGGACAGAGGCCGAGACACTCAGCCACTTTCTAGGCATGATGACAACTGCAAAAGCAAATGTATCTGCTAAGCATTGCACTCGGCAGCACGATTAACTATTAGGGGAGGCTCTCGCCAGTGACTACAAGTGGTCTGTGGTTTGAAGCTGCAGCCACCGTGTTATAAAGGTAATTGAAGGGAAATCCTCAGTTGGGGTAAGAAGAGAACAGGGACCCAAAAGCCTAACACTCCACTATGTGGCGGGAGGTCAAGCCTGTTAACTGGTGAACCCTAGACCATGATCCTTACCTGGTCTATGATAGGCAACAGTCCCTCTGGTCCAGGCTTGAGACTGACGCAGGCGTCTCTACGTTAAAGCACTCTGTTAGCCGCATGGGAGCTCCTGGCCTACCACTGCGCACTGACCCCGACAAGATAAACTAGTGAAACAGGTGCCAGGAAGACATGTTCTCGTGGAGAGACTTGAACCCAGCTCTCACTCTTGAGGGTTTGGTTTTACAGAAGTTCCGTGACATCTCCGTGTGTTACTTTCTCCTTTATGAACTGGGCCTAGAGAGTCCACTAGTGAATTAGTGTATTCTAAGTGCTAATTAGTGAATTCTAAATGCCTTAAAATGACCTGTGCACTCAGGGGGCTGAGGTTGGAGGACTGTGAGTTTGAGGCCAGTCTTTAGCACACATACATACGCAGCAGACCTTGCCTCAAAACAACCCAAAACCCTTGTGTATGGTCAGCTTCATGTAAATGTTGGCCATTATTGTTGTTATTATTAAAATAGAGACAGAGCCAGGGAGCAGTGGGAGAGCCATTGTAGGGTGTCTCCTGTCACCACTGGCATATAAGTAGAAGCAAGACGTTCTCGAGGCTCAGCTCTGCACTTGAGTTTCGGCGCTAGAGAGATACACAACTAGGCATATTCGCCATCAAATTAAATCGGTTGAATCCAGTGGCCGTTTGCTAAGCAGTTCCTGCGTGCTGTATTATACATGAGGTCATATACCAATGCCACGGTGTGTTCTCCTAGTGTGAAGGATGTCACGGATGGTGAAGGTGAGCACATTAAGGGGGAAAGCCTCAGGGAATCAGAGGAAAAACAGCCCCGTCACGCACGTGGAGAAGAGGTCCTGGCAAGGCCCTGCCAGTTTTCTCGTCCCCCTTCCTGGATTCCCTTCTCCAGCGCCTGCCCTCTTTCAGTTCCACGGGGGCTTTCAATGCCCTGTCCTTTGTGCAGCTTCCTCGTTAAGGCAGGATCTGTGGGTCTGGGAGGTGAGAGGGGTCTGATGTGGGAGGTGGAGGCAGCCACAGCCTCCCCGAGACGGGACGGGGAGAGGCAGGGACACGGTTCCCGGTTTGTTACCCTTGTCTTTCTTCCTTTTGTGCCCCCACCGAGGTGACTCACGCGCTTCGCTCTGGGCAAATCCCATAGCCTTTGTCAGCCTGTGGGATGTACAGATCAGGGCACGTCCTCCTCCTTTCTCTGAGGAGGGAGCCTGCTTTGGGCTCCGTGGAGGCGCCAGCTCACGGTTCAGACCCGATTCCGTGAAACTCTATCACAAAACGTCCTTGTGCCCAAGGAGAGGGAGTCACCTGGAGAGGGAGAGCAGCAAGTGTCCAAGACTTTCAAAACACTGGGGCCCACGAGGCCTCCAGGCTGCACACTGCATCCTGCCAGATCCAGTGCTTTGTTGGGGAGAGGATCCTAAGCACCGATCACTCTCAGAGGTTATTTTAGGGGGAACGCTGTTACCCCATTCCCTAGAAATATGCCTTAGCCACCAAGTCAGAACCGTGCAGAGTCTAGGGAGGTCATCAACAGGTGCTGGCACCTGAGATTTGGTACCTAGGTGGTGGTGGTGGTGGCAGCAGCGGCGGCGGCGGCAGCCGTGGTGGTGGTGGTGGGGGAGGGTGTTTATAAATTTGTGGTGTTCAGATTCCCTGCTCTGGCCAGAAAATACATTCATGAAGTTGTGCAATCCTCAACACTGTCTGGTTCTAGAAGTTTCAACACCCCCAGAAGGACGCCCCATAGCTACTAAGCAGCCTCTCCTCCCAGTAACCCTAACATGCTTTCTATCTTGGTGGGCTTGCTTATTCTGTGGGTTTCATCTAAATGCACTCATATGCGATGGCCTTTTTGTGAGTGTCTTCTTTCTCTTAAAGAGAAACATTTTCAAGGTTCAGCCATGTTGTAGTATAGATCAGGGCTTCATTATTTTCCATGGCTGAAAAAGTTCACTGTCTGGTAATACTATACTTTGTTTATCCATTCATAAGTTGATGGACATTTGGGTAGTTTCCAGCTTTTGGTGACTGGGAACAGTGCTGCTGTGAACATGGCCTCTGGCATATTACTCCAAAGCACGGGGAGAAACAATGTGCATTTCCTTTCCAATGCCATCTTGCCACACAGGAGGAATCACTGTCATATCCCTAGCTGGATGAAAGGCTTCCTGGGGCTGGAGAGATGGCTCAGAGGTTAAGAGCACTGGCAGCTCTTCCAGAGGTCCTGAGTTCAATTCCCAGCAACCACATGGAGCTCACAGCCATCTATAATGGGATCTGATGCCCTCTTCTGGCATGCAGGTGTACATGCAGATGGAGCACTACATACATAAAATAAATCTTAAAAAAAAAAAAAGAAAGAAAGAAAGAAAGGTTTTCTGAAACTAGGGGTTTCTTCTGTGTCTAGAGTGGCCAGTCCGTTGTCATGGGGCTGCCTGGCTTCCCATGTGGTTATGGCTTTGGCTCTCCACCCATGCCCCACAGCTGATGTTGGGCTACAGACTGTGTCCTACTTCCCTCTGCTGCCTTCCTGTTTTCTCATGCTTTTTAGATGTCACGCCGTCATTCTTCATTCCCGATGCTCTTCTCCACACTCTCTTTACCGTTGGAGACAGTGTCTCCTGTAGCCCAGGCTGGTCTGGAACACACTGTGTGACCAAGGAGGACCTTGAAGTCCTGATTCTCTACCTGCCAAGTGCTGGGATTACAGGCATCTGTCACTATGCTTGGTTTCTGTCCTTGAAATACAGCCCCTCTTTTGCCAGCCTCACCTTTTCTCATCCGCAGAGTCGCACTGAGGAAATCGTAGCCTGGCACCTTAACCCAGGGGCCTCTTTTTGTTCCCGTGAACTCACCTTCTTGATAATGTCCTTTGAGGTGCCAGAGTTTTAAACTTTGACATACTAATTAATTTTTTTCTTTTGTGGCTTGTGCCTTTGGTGCTATGGAATTGGAGACTTTTTTCACCTGGACAAAATAAGTGGATGGGGAGGGAGAGTAATCTGACAAAAAGAGAACAGAGTGGCTTGAAATATTTTTATCATCTATTCAGTCAAACGATCTCAACAGGTACCTGATTTAAATATACTGATATGTAAATAACATATATGACCAATACCTTAGAACTACTGGTATACACTTCCTGAACTCTAGCCCCTGAGCATCAGTGGAGATACTCCGTGTGTCAGATTGGTGTTTCCAAAAGTCAGTCTTTTTTTTTTTTTTTTTTTTTTGGTTTTTCGAGACAGGGTTTCTCTGTGTAGCTTTGCGCCTTTCCTGGAACTCACTTGGTAGCCCAGGCTGGCCTCGAACTCACAGAGATCCGCCTGGCTCTGCCTCCCGAGTGCTGGGATTAAAGGCGTGCGCCACCAACGCCCGGCTTCCAAAAGTCAGTCTTAAGTGGTGAATGTAGTTATTAGGTTTAATACTGTTTGGATTTAATTACGTTTTATGTCATAAGGACCAGGCAAACATGTTTGGAAAGCATGCAGTGTTTCTTTGTTCTGCTGATCACATTTTCGGAAGTCAGGACAGTTGGCCGGGATTTAGACCATTTGTCTGGCAGGCAAGGAAAGTTCGATAGAAAGGACACTGAGCCAAACACTCGCCAGCGTGGAACTAAGTTCTGCATTCGCCAAGAAAGCTTGAGGCAGAGTTCTCCTTTCAAATGTGCGGCTGGATTCTAGGTATGTGCCCAACATGAAGTTAGCTATTGGTCTGTGTGACTGTCACAGATTGGCAATGCTAATGGCCACTTTATATGTGCCAGGCACCGTGATGGCAGAGCTAATCTTCGCCAAGGACCTGCAAGGTGATGCCAGAATCCTTTTTCTACCGGGAAAAAAAAAAAACGGAGCTTTGGTTAAATAACTTGCCTAAGGCCACCCAGATTTTAGAGTCAAAGCTAAGACTGACTGAATGCGAGCTCAAAGCTCATAGTCTGAACCATAAGTGGAACTAGTATCTGACGACTACTAGATCTAAAAAGTTGACCTCAGCAACATCCCTCGGTACCGTTTACAAGTCCACTACCCACTACCATCCCTTCCGCCACCACCCCTCGGCTGCGCAGGCGCGTTGCCTCGCCCACCACTCTCCCTTCCGCCACCACCCCTCGACCGCGCAGGCGCATTTCTTCGCTCCGGCGGCTGGCGGAGGAGGGTCGGGATTGTAGCTACTAGAAGCCGCTCGTGGTGCGCGTGCGCGGACTCACCGACTAGTGCTGACCATGGCGACGGCGGAGGACCCGCGGACGTCACCGGAGCCCGCGGAGCTGCCGGCCGCCGTACGCGCGAGCGTGGAGCGGAAGCGGCAGCGGGCGCTGATGCTGCGCCAGGCCCGGCTGGCAGCGCGGCCATACCCCGCGGCGGCGGCGGCCACCGGAGGTGGGAGCCCCTGACGGGCGCGCGCAGGGCCTCCCCCCCTCCCGGCGGGTTTGTGACCGCATCCCGGGCCTTCCGGCTGCTCCTCGGTGGCGCGCTCGGGCTCGGTGTGCGGGAACAGCCGTGCATGCCCGTGCCTCCGTGGTTCCAGTCCTTCCCTGTCGTGACCTCTGCCCGGCGCCTCAGTGGTGCAGAGCTTTCAGCCTTGCAAGGATTTAAACAATAAGCCCGCACCTTCTCCCAGTCCAGCGCCCAGCAGAAGCGACCCTGGCCCAATCTTTCCCCTGGGTCCTGACTTCCAGGGCCTCATTGAGTAACACACGCAGTGCCCCTCTCTTTGTCACGGCCACCCTGGAAAATGGAAAGGGCAGGGCTTGGTACCCCTGTTTTACCCCTGGCAGTTGAGATCAGAAAAGAAAAGGGATTTTCCCCAGGTTAATCAGGACCAGAACGGGTCATGTGGCCCTGGGTTCATTTTGGCTATACTTGTCATCTTAGGGTAGCCGCTGCCTGGCTATTTTCTGAGTTTTTAATGTCAGTTGTGCTTTCAGCTGCTGGCGTTGTCCTTGAGAGTAATTCATCTGAATTATTTCTACAGAAGTAATTTACTTTTTTTATCCTCCTTTCACAACTTCATGTATTGTATATATTTTTATGTATAATATATATGTTTTAGCAGTACATACTGAACAATAACGCGTAGATTTTATGACAGTTTGTACTTTTAGACTTTCTTCTAGGGTTGCCATTGGATTTGATTTGTTGCTTCTGACCAGCAAAGCTGGATTGTAAACTAATTTAGATTTGGATCCTTCGAAGTCATTTGAAAGTCCTTATGTACCATTTTGTAATGTGAAAAGTTATCTTCCTTTTTGTTGGTCATAGTGCAGATCTTGGAAGATCTGATTGATGCAGCCTCGGTGTCCCATTGTCCATATGCAGATAGACACTGCTGGATAAATGTCTTACAAATATCCTTCCCCTACCCGCTGGGAATGCAAACAGCCTGGCACATGCCCAGACCGTGCAGTTCAGAACACCAGGGAAATTAGACATAGCATAAGATGGCTGGGTCTGGTGACGCAGGTCTGTAACCACAGCTGCTAGGGAGGCTGAGACGAGAGGATCTTGTTTAAGGCCCGCCTGGGCTACAGCGTTTGCAAGTTAGCGAGGCATTGGCTCTGAACATGTAAAAGAGGCCCGTGGATGATGTTCAGTGGCGGAGTGCTTGCCTGGCCAGCTGTCTTTAGGCCTGCTTACGGCTTGGCCCTTGGCTGCTGTCTAAAAACTTGGACCGTGGTATGTTTCCACTGTTCCCGAACTGGTGGTTTACGGTGGCTAAATTGTATAGAATGTGATTTATGCAGTATACCTGTGTAGGTCTTTGGAAGTCGGGCATTTGGGGCTGGAGTATGGTAGGGAAGGAAGCTCCCATGCTTGGGACTCTTCTAGACCACCCACTTGCCCAGTGTCTTTTCACTTGACTTTTCATTTGTATTTAAAATCCTTTGCAACTAATTGGTGCACGTAAGTGAATTATTTTCCAAGGTTGTGCGTGTTGTAGAAGATTAACTGCAGCCAGGGAAGCAGTTTGGGGAACCCTGATTTATAGCCAGTTGATCAGAGTCCCTGGTCTGCAGTTGGCATCTGAAGTTGGGCAATCAGGGACCGAGACCTCAACCTGTTGGATCCGACTCCAGGTGGATAGCGTGAGAACGGAAGTGGAGGGCACCCAGTTGGTATTCACTGGAGGATGGTTGGGGTGTAGGTGTTCATTAACAGTGTTGAGTGGTTCTGTCCATAACTGGAGCTCAACCTCAGACGTGCCTGGAGTTCACTGAGCTCCGGCCTTGGTTTGGATTTGCTGTAGCTGCTGTAGGAGCGACCTTACTTCAAAAGCCCCATTTCCTAGTACACAGTCAAGTGAGTTCCACCAGGTGCATCCCAGGGTTCTGAGTGGTCTGGGTGTCTGCTGTGCCCTGTAGTCACTAGAGAGGCTTCAGGGGGTTGTCCTGTAGTCGGAACAGTAGGTTCTTGTGGCTGTTTTATAGACATCATCTGTGAGGAAATACCATTTTACTTCTTTCTACCTCTTAGGCTTTTTTGTGTTTTTTTTTTTGTTTGTTTGTTTGTTTTTGTTTTCATTTCTTGCCATGCTCTTCCAGCTGGGTCCATCTGGACAGTCTGAATAGAAATGGTGACACTTATCCTTTCCCTATTTACCTACAGGGGAACCCCTGGGCTTGCCTGGGTCAGCTGATGACTGCCTTTATCTGCTTTCTGTAGGCATGACCAGTGTAAAAGTCCCTCCCAGAATGATTGACACCAAAGGAGGCTTCATTTTAGAAGAGGAGGAGGAAGAGGAACACAAGATTGGAAATGTTGTTCATGACCCAGGTAAAGCAGAGTTTTTCCACAGAAGCATTGACACTGGTTATTCGGAGTAACATGAAGGGTTCTTTGCTCATTGATCAATGGGAAGATTGGTGGTAGATTAAAAAGTCAGAGACGGGGGAGGAGGGAGGAACTGGAAGAGTAGAGGGAGGGGAAACTGTAATCAGGATATATCGTATGAGAAAAGAATCTACTTTCAATAATGGGAAAAATACAACCGTATAGGTGTGTGTGTATATGTATATATTTATACTATCAGTTTACAATGCTAATTTTTGTGTATGCTCCCTTTTCATGGTGGAACAGATATGCTTAAACATGCAGTTTCTTGGTCATATGATAATATATTTAATTTTATGAAGCCCTACAACACAGTTTTAGGCAGATTTGTAATTTCTTTTTTTTTTTTTTTTTTTTTTTCTTTCAAGACAGGGTTTCTCTGTGTAGTTTTGTGCCTTTCCTGGAACTTGCTCTGTAGACCAGGCTGGCCTCGAACTCACAGAGATTTGCCTGCCTCTGCCTCCCGAGTGCTGGGATTAAAGGCGTGTGCCACCACCGCCTGGCTAAGGTTCATAATTTCAAACTCTCATCAGTGATATAGGAGAGGGCTGGCTTATCCACATTTGGTGCAGTTTTCTTACCAGTCTCTGGTCATATTATCCCCATGTGAATCAGTAGCATGCTTCAGGTTTGAATTGTGTATACTAGATGCTAATGGTGTTGGACATCCTTTCAAGTATTCATTGCCCATTTTACATTTTGGAGCAATATTTATTCAAAACTTCCTGTAATTTTAAATTAAACGATCTATCCTTTAATGCTGATACAAAATGTAAGTTCTAGATACAGGTTTCCTATCAGTTTCAGCATATAAATGGTTGGCTATATTCATTTTCTCTTAGCTCAGGGTGTCTTTGAATTGGCTTGATGATATTCTCTTAAGAGGATTTTGTTTGTAATATTAGCAGTATCCAATTAAAATAGCTTCCCTTCGCAAGAAAGAGAGAAGGAAAAGAAATTTTCATACTTCAAAATTCATGTACAAAATTACTCCTATTCTCTTAAGTATACAATTTATATTCTGGGGGCTTGTTAGTGTGTATATATATAAATATATATTTTAATATATATAATTTGTTTACTTTTTATTTTGATTTTTTGAGACAGAGTTTCTCTGTGTAGCTTTGGAGTCTGTCTTGGAACTCACTCTGCAGACCAGGCTGGCCTCAAACTCACAGAGATCCACCTACCTCTGCCTCCCAAGCGCTGAGATTAAAGGTGTGCGCTACCACCTCAATGTGTAATTTTAAATGATCCTCTTCATTATAAAATTCCTGAGAATTTTTTTCCATGTAATTCTTTATTTGTTCATGAATATGGCCTTACATTTATTAAATATATTCATTAACAACAGCAAAGTCCAACACCCAGGCATGTGGTTTACTTGGTTTACGTATGTGGGGGTGGACATTTGCTGATGGATGGAATAAATTCTCAGAAGTGTTTTCATGATCTGGGCATGGTGCTGCTTGGGAGGCTAACGCAGGATTGTGGTGGTAATCTAATTGTATTGAAATATTATTTTGATTTGTACTGAAATATTAATTTGATTGTATGTTAATAAATAAAGTTGTCTGGGGGTCAGAGCTATTAGAGCCATAGCAAGAGTGTGGCGGTGGTGGCACACGCCTTTAATCCCATAGATATCTGTGTGTTCAGGGTCAGAGCTATTAGAGCCATAGCAAGAGTGTGGCGGTGGTGGCACACGCCTTTAATCCCATAAGATCTCTGTGTGTTCAGGGATACAGCCAGCATTGGAGACATATGCCTTTAAGACCTAGGGGGCTGTACATTCAGACAGTGACGAGGCAGTCATGTGTTTGGGTTTACAACCAATGAGAAGGCAGAACAACATACTTTAAAAATACGAACCGACAGGAAGTAGGTCTCTTTTCGCGAAGCTGGGACAGCAGGAGGAAGGGTGAGATTTTAGCTCTGAGCTCTGACTTCTTGGCTTTCTCTTTTACATTGTTTCTGTGTTTCTTATTTAATAAGACGGTTGGTTACATCTACACAGGATGATTACTTGAATTTAGGATTTTGACTAGCCTGGTAAGGTCTGGAGACACACACCTTCATCCCAGCCTGGTTTCCATCGTGAGTTCCAGATCAGCCAGAGCAACAAAGTGAGACTCTGTCTCACAGAAAGAAGGAAAAGAGGAAGGCAGACCTGGCAGGACACAGTAAAGCCCCGTTCTAGTTCCATGTTGTCGTGATAAACGCCCTCACAAAAAGCCACCAGGGAGGAAAGGGCTTATTTGGCTTAGCATTCCAGATTGCAGGCCACCGTGGAGGGGACTGGAAGGCAGGAACTTGAGCAGCTGGTCACGACACCCAAGGGAAGAGCTAAGAAACAAATGTACCCAGTCCAGTCCAGGGTGCCGCCCACAGTGGCTGCGTCCTTCCCACATGAATTAGAAATTCAAACAGGCCCACAGGCCAACCTGATCCTGACAGTTCCCCAGTCCAGGCTCCTGTCTCTGGTGGTTTTTAGGTTGTGGCAAGTCGACAATTACAAACTTAACATCACAAACCCCATCTTTTTTTTTTTTTTTTTTTTTTTTTTTTTTTTTTTGGTTTTTTTCGAGACAGGGTTTCTCTGTGTAGCTTTGCGCCTTTCCTGGAACTCACTTGGTAGCCCAGGCTGGCCTCGAACTCACAGAGATCCGCCTGGCTCTGCCTCCCGAGTGCTGGGATTAAAGGCGTGCGCCACCACCGCCCGGCCACAAACCCCATCTTAAAAAAAAAGAAAGAAATAAAATAGTAACAATAAAAAAATAAAAATAAAAAAAGAGATTATTTTATAGATCAAAACGAGGAGCCAGTACCCACAAGACACAACTTAGGACAGTCTTTTATTTAGAGCTGGGACAGAAAGAGGGCTGTGAACCTGCCCCATGGGGTTCACATGTTGCTGAATCAGTTATGTGTACACATTCTCTCAGCTGAGAATGCTTTCACTGTGGGGAAGAGAAAGCTGTGAGGTCTGGAAAACCCCAGTGCAGCCCTTCGCTGTGGCGTGAGATGGGTGCCCAGCGTGAGTAGCAGCGCCTGCTGGCGTGTTTAGACACGGAGACCTAACGGCAACACATGTATGTTTACACTGGATATCATATTCAAGAGGGCATGTAGACAGCATGTGGCCTCGGACACAGTGGCCAGAAGTCTGGCACTTGACATGTGAGAGACGGTTGTCACAACCAGCTGACCTAGCTGAGGTCTCCTTCCAGCAGCCCGGAAGCCCGGAACACACTCCCTGGATTTCCTGTGGGGAGCAGAGCTTGCGACTGTGAGTGGCAGTTCCAGGGAGGGAAGTGTCAGCCCTGTGTGATAAGGGTGTGCTTATGTGTGTTTACCTCTGGACACTTCGGGAACGTGGCACAGACCACGTGTGCCTCTGGGTTCCCCTGAAACAGGTCCCCCGCATTGATTGCTGCCTCCTGCTGGAAGCCCCGGGATTGAGAGCACAGAGACTGTTGGGAGGAGCAAAGCAAAGCAAGGCCGCCTCGCCAGGGTGCTGTGCGGATCAGCCCTGTGCCAGGAGGGAGCACACAGGATTGAGTGGCCTTTGTGTCCCCGTGACTTTGTGGCTGTGGAAACTGTTACGGTGACTCACACGTGAAAGGATCAGCTCAAGCGAGGGAAGTTATTTTGGCCATAGTTCATGGTACCAGTCGGCCATGGTAGAGAAGGCAGGGTATGGGCTTGGTCCTTGGCATGAGTGTGTGGCGGCTGCTTGTTACAGGGTACCGACCAGGAGGCAGAAGTGTGGTCGGGCTGTGACCCTCAAGGACTGTTCTCCGGGGTCCTACTTCCATTGGTTCTCAACCTGTGGGTTTCGACCCTTTGGGGAGTTGAACAACCCTTTCACAGGGGTGACCTGAGACCATCAGACAATATAGATGTTTACATTATGACTCATAACAGTAGCAAAATGACAGTTAGGAAGTAGCAACAAAATAATTTATGGTTGGGGTCACCACAACGTGAGGGACTGTGTTAAAGGGTCACAGTGTTAGGAAGTTTGAGAAGCACTGCTCTAGACCACCTCCTCTAGGTTCTATAATCTCCCCAAATAGTGCCACAACCCGAGGGTCAAGTGGTCCAACACATGAGACCCTGGAGACATAACCAAACAAGACTGACCGTGACTAGTTTGGATTCTGCAAAGGCTCTGTGTTAATCTAATAATCATCACATACTGTGAGAGCCTGCCTTGCTACCAAGATTAAAACATGCTTATGGCATCGTTTGAGAGAAAATAGGGTCCTGGTTCTGGTGATACCGTGAAAGAATTCAGGTGATAAAACAGTAGCAAAAATGAAAGTTTACTAGAAGGAAGGACAGAACACATGAGCATCACGAGCTCTAGGCTCCTTTTGGTCAGGGGGCTGGGGTCTATGGGGTCTAGTCGAATGAAGAGACCGGGTCTACATGCAGTTTTGAAATCGCTTTCTTTGGATTTTGGTTTTTTTCTTGTAAACAGCTTGAGTAAGACTTTGTCTCATCCTTTATAGAGGATAGACACCTGCAAGACCGGTGTCCACCTCAGCTACAGTGGACAATGCTATATTCCCAGGATTCCGAGCTCTGACCTTTCTTGACCACTCCTGTCCGGCTGGTGACTTACACTGTCCAGTCACAGACCGGAAGCTCTGACCATGTTGGTAATTTTAGGGTGGCCGCCCTCAGGCTGCGTCTGCAGGTACAGGTCGAGCCTGCGAGAGGAGAGTCTCCGTCCTTGCTGCCTGTGGAACTAAACAATTGTGAGGTCGTCGTCGTCGTCGTCGGTAGTTTTCTCTCGTGGTATTTGTGTCAGGCGTATGATCTATGACGAGCGGGTAGGTAGAGGAAAATATGTATTGTTTTAGTCCTACAAAAGGATAAAGAGTCCCTTCCCTCTTTCTGCAGGGCCCGTCATGGAGTTTGATTATGTGGTCTGTGAAGAATGTGGGAAAGATTTCATGGACTCCTATCTTATGAACCACTTTGATTTGCCGACGTGTGACAGCTGCAGGTGCTTGTTTTCAGCTTTAAAACCGCCGTTTGTTTCCGGGGGGCTCGAGGCTGAAGCCTGCCTTCTAGACAACCCAACTCTTGAGCCGCGCCTCAGCAATAGAGACTCACTGAGCTGTCCAGGCTGACACTGAGTCTGCAGTCTTCCTGCCTCAGCCCTCCAGGTGGCCATCTTCTCCCTGGTCTCTGCCCCCCCCCCCCCGCCCCACCGCCGCCCCCCCCTTCCCCATCTTGCACCTCTTGATTCTCGGCTCTCTAGAGCAGCAGTTCTCAACCTGTGGGTCACAGCCCCTTTGCAGGTCGAACAACCCTTTCACAGGGGGCGCCTAAGACCATCAGAAAACCCAGATGTTTATATTACGATTCATACCAGTAACAAAATTACAGTTATGAAGTAGCAATGAAAATAATGTTATGGTTGGGGGTCACCACAGCATGAGGAACTGCATTAAGGGATTGCAGCGTTGGGAAGGTTGAGAACCACTGCTCTAGAGAATTTTGCTCAAAACTGTTCAGATGGTTTTAATTCCATTTAGAGTACGTCTTCACCACGACTGCAGGTCCCCAGTTGCCTCTTACTACCTCTTCCCACTGTTTGCCCTCGGTTACTGTGTGTGTGTGTGTGTGTGTGTGTATGTGCGCGCGTGCGTGCGCGAATACATGCGTGTGCGCCATCCAACCTACCCAGCAGCTTCTGCAGTGTGGTTCTCTACATGAAAGCTTTTTTCCTGCCCAATTCATGGGCATTTTATAAACTCTGTGGTGCTTCAAGTTCCCACTCTTTCTCTGTTTTTACCTTTTTGTTTTTGTTTTCGAGACAGGGTTTCTCTGTGTAGTTTTGGTGCCTGTCCTGGATCTCGCTCTGTAGACCAGGCTGGCCTTGAACCCATAGAGATCTGCCTGGCTCTGCCTCCCGAGTGCTGGGATTAAAGGCAAGTGCCACTGCTGCCCGGCTTACCTTGGTTTTTGAGCCTCTAGAACCCAGCTATGTTTAGGAAATAGGACCTTGTGTGCTTATATTTCTTACCATCTTTTTGAGGCAGGGTCTGTGTACCCCAGGCTGGCCTTGAACTTTAATCCTCTTTCCTCAGCCTCCTGAGTGCTGGGATGATAGGCATGAATTACTACTTCTGGTGACCTTGTAATTCAATTTATATTTTCCTTCTCATGAGTCTTTTTTTCATTGCATCTTCCCTATTCTGTTCTTTCTGGAATAAGAAACTTCTTAAATTGTTATATACTAGAGTCTGCTTGAATTTTTATGACTGATCATAAGAACCAAAGACAGGGAAGTGACGTTTGAACCTTTAGTGTGCAGACCTGCAGTTGCCGGGTTGTCTGGAAACTAAGTTTGATTAAAGTCTATATAATGCTCTTAACCTCTTTCCAGAGATGCTGATGACAAACACAGGCTTATAACCAAAACAGAAGCCAAGCAGGAATACCTTCTGAAAGACTGCGATCTCGAGAAGAGAGAGCCTGCCCTTCGGTTTATCGTGAAGAAGAACCCGCGTCACGCACAGTGGGGCGATATGAAGCTCTACTTAAAGTTACAGGTCTCTAGAGAGCGGGACTCGGGGAACTGACTAGTTATTACTAACAGTGGTTTGCTCACACAGGACAGATAATCCTTTTCTCTGTTCACACGTCCATCCTAGCCACAGCTAAGAACCGCTCGGAACACAGCACTTTCTCATCTCGCTTTTGCTGTGCTAACTTTGGCATAAACATGTTGCTAGTGGGTGATGTTAGGAGTATAATTTGGACACTAAAAAAGATTTAGAAAGGGTCAGACTTCATTTGCCTATCAGTTCCTTTATCAAACAAGAAAAAGAAATGCTCTTAAGATGATTAGCATTTCTGTTATTTCACAAACTCCTGAAACCTAGCTGTATTGGGAAATAACTCTGGAATGCTCCCGAATGCCCTAGGACTTGCACAGCTCTGAGCAGATGACATGTGGGCCATGGCAGAGACCCACTTACTGGTGTGCTCTAGAGTCCCAGGTGTCCTCCTGTATCTACTCCAGAATGGCTTAAATATTGTAATTTTGGTTCCATTATAGGAAAATATAAAAAAAAGTCATTGTTCTAAGGCTATTTATACAGGAATATGCCAGAAGATATTCTAGTATTATTAGATAGTTATATATTTGTATACAATTTATATATAATATATAATAAATCTAAATATATAATTATATACAAATAGATATGATCATATATTTAGATATCATTAGATATAAATATATAATATGTTTAGGATAATTAGATAATTACATGTTATACTCATCTATAAATAGAATTAAGCCACACTGTAAAATAAAACCTGTACTGAATTTCATTAAATATATGATTATTGATTTAAAAATTCACCACTTATCTTAGGTATTATTCAAAATAAGTAAAAATGATGTGGTTGGAGCAGCCTCGGCTTCCCCATCACTTGGTGCTTTGTCTGTTAATCACTTGTTAATGCAAGTGCCAGCAGGCCTTATTTCAGCCTCGAGTACCGCACTCATGCACACTGGTAGGAAACAAGACTTTCATGGCATTTCCTGCCCCTCTTGACCCTGTGATTGGATTTTACATTTTCTTCTCATTGAGTCTTTTCTTCATTTACATGTCTATACTCAACTCTTTCTGGAAAAAGTGGGGCTCGAAGAGAATTCTTTAGCTGTTCAAGCACATGGTTTTGCTCCTAATGTGACCTAATGGCATCCGTGAGCTTGATAGTTAGGACTTTGAACTGTGCAGCTCTGAGCCCCAGGTAACTGAAGTACTAACTGTGCTGTAGGTTGTAAAGCGGGCTCTGGAAGTTTGGGGCAGCCAGGAAGCCCTGGAAGATGCCAAGGAAGTGAGGCAGGAAAACCGAGAAAAGATGAAGCAGAAGAAGTTTGACAAAAAAGTAAAAGGTG
The DNA here is from genome assembly GCF_049852395.1 of Peromyscus maniculatus bairdii. Classification (NCBI taxonomy): domain Eukaryota; kingdom Metazoa; phylum Chordata; class Mammalia; order Rodentia; family Cricetidae; genus Peromyscus; species Peromyscus maniculatus. The sequence goes on along the minus strand of NC_134853.1, from coordinate 70,508,525 downwards.
AGCGGCGGGATTTCCTGTCACTTGGCTCGTCACAGAGCAGGAGCGCGGGGCCTCCTGTCTGGAAGGGGCTGGTGTTGTGTCCATAGCGGGAGAAATGAGCTTGGGCGTCGTTTCCGTGTGGCCGTGGTGGCGGGGTGGGGTATCGGGATGAGGCATCCTCGGGATGAGGGGGGCCTGCCTGCAGTGTTTAAGAAAACAGCAACAAAAAATAACAAGACTCTCAGTAGACGCCTCTCTCACTGCCTGAAACAAAAACTGTGAGCTCAGCAGCTGCAGATTCAGTAGCTAGGAGTCATTGGTAACCGTTTGTCTGGGCGTCTTTATTTATACGACTAAGAAAACACCCAGAGAGATGAGGGGATGGTGACCTATGTTGGGACAGTTGTCAGGTTCTCTGACTGAGTCTACATGTGTACAGTCATCCCTCTGTCTGTGTGCCTGTCTACATGCAGCAGTCCACTCCCTGTGGACCTGGCTCTGCATCTGTTATCCATGTGTGACTGTTTTCATGAATCCATGCACACATCTAGTATTTACCATGTGCCAGGTTAGCACTGTGCTAACCGGGAGAAACTTGTGATAGAGTGTGGGTGTGGCGCCACACCAGGGATGAACCCAGGGTGTGGCAGGAGCACTCGGGGCTATAAACAAAATCCCCCCAAGAAGGGTCTTCGGGAAGTCACTGGCACATGCCCTTCATTTGGTCGCTATGTAGAGTCCCTGTGTGGTGCACACTGTGTCTAGGTAACATGCATCCTGCCTGTAGGATGGGTTATACATTTACTGGATCCATTTCAAATCAGTATTCTAGCCATGTTAATTTTTCTCAGGTTTTAAAATTTAGAAGAGGTTTTACAGGGTGACTAGGATAGCCCAAATGTCTTAAAAACCAAGAAAAGGGAGTGGGGGTACAGGTCTGTAATCCTAGTACTCAGGAGGCTGAGGCAGGAGGATTGTGAGTTGGATGCCAGCCTGGGTTATAGAGTGAGTCCTTGGCTCTCAGAAAACAAAAACAAAACTCCACAACAAAACCTGCCCCTCCAAAACCAACTAAACAATAACAAAAAGCCAACCGATCAGCTAATTAACCAACTAAACAAAACCCCAAACAAAAAGCAAAAGCAGGCAGCACAGGCCTTCCCGGTCTCCTCTTGGGACTGCCTCCCTCCCCCAGTTTCCGCCATAAGAGCACAGGTGGTAGGAAAGGAGGAATGAAGTCCTGCTCCGTTTTCCACCACCTGGTCCTGAGTGACCTTTGACGCTCCTTTCCATGTGCAGACTTAGACACTGGGAAATGAAAACGGTAGTACTGCTGAACACAAGAAGTACATCAAGACAACCTCACTGAAACCCTTTTGTACAAGTGACTTACTTAATTCCTGGGCAGATAGGAAGCCACTTGTAAGGCTTAGCTGAGGTTTCCTGTAGCAGACTGCCACAGGAGAACATTTCCTTGAAGTTCCCCAAGCCAGCCAGAGCTGTGCCCCAGCATTCAGATGCCAGCAGTGACCCACGGAGAAGCGTTCCTCCTCTTCAGCTGGCCCGTTCTCTAATCTTTGCTAGTGTTTTCATAGCCTCTCCTCTAACAGCAGAGCCACGGTTAATGCAAGATAAAGCAGTGAAGAGGTGCGTAGTGAGGAAGGGGTGTGGAAGGAGGCCTCCGGGTTATCTGCTGACTCGGTGTGTGCACGCGCGTTCTCTCGTGTGCAGTGTCTGTGTGCAGTGCACACATGAGTGCATGTGCATTTGGGAGCTGGAGGCCATCTTATGCCTTTGTCTCTTCACTGAACACAAGGCTGGCGTTGGCTAGGCTGGCCGGCCAGTGAGCTCCCAGGGGCCCGGATCCACTGTCCTGTGCACCTCTCCACTCCAGTGCGAGGCTAGAGCAGCTATGCTCGCTTTTCAGTGTGGTGCTGGGGAACTCAAACCCACTTCCTCATCCTGCACTCTCTCTCACCCACGGAGCTGGGGGATGCTCCGATCACTGCAGTGTAAGCCATCTCCCCGCCCCAGTCCAGGGTTTCAGTCCAGCTGCTAGAAATCAGCCTGACCCTCCCGTCCTCAGGTGATACCTTAGTGCAGACAGTGAAATGTAGATAAAAGAATAAGGACCCATTAGAAATCTCTATCTGCAAAGTGACAAAGAACATTTTAACTTTTCCTTAGACACTAATTCTGTGGTCTGGTCAAGATGTCATGTAATGGTAACTTAATTCCTACAATTTGACTAGTAAAAGACTTATGAGATGCACTTAATTTCTTGCCTTTTTAATATGATTCTATTAGGATATGCATATATATTAATACAGATAGAAATTTTCTACAATTTCGAAAACATGAACTCAATTGGTGTTTACTTTTTGGTCGTTGTATTAGCTCACCAGACAAACTACCATGGAGTTTCCTCATTGCTTAGTTGCGGTTGATACAGGTTCTTTTGAAGATTGATTTATTGGGTTCATCTGTTTGGGTGAAGCATGCTTTTTAAGGGAATGTTTGTGCGAGTGTGTACTCTGCACGTGTCTACAGATAAAAGAGTGCCTGCCATTTCCCCCTTCGCATATGACTGTGTGAGTTCTGGGCGGCCTGCGTCACCTCCTTACCTTGGGCTGTTCAGTGTGCTGAGGTCAGTACGATGCTTTCTTTAATTGTGGCTTCTTTGATTCACTCTAGTGCTTGGTGGATATGTTCCTGTCCTGACTAGGCCACAGAGGGCTGAGTGGAGTAGACTGTAGAGTAGAAACGAGAAGCTGATTGTGCAGTTTGCTCAGAGCAGACAGGAGTCAAAGCAAGTCGAAAGGCTTTTTAGGTGGAAAGAAATTGGAACATGGTTCCTCTTGATGCACAGCGAAGCAGACATAAAGCTTTCTTCTTTATGGGAAGGTAAGCAATTCTATTTGCCTGCTCTTAACATATGGTTTATGTTAGCAGCTACAGCACTGAGTCCGCTACAGAAAAAAAGTGTAACACCATCAGTACATACAAACAAACAAGGTTCCACATCTCCGAGCCAGAGCCAGACGCAGGCTTGCTACTGCTCAGGGTAACTGGATTTCAAAGGGCGCGTCACCTAGTAGCAGACAAGAACCCTGAATTGGTTGACACACAGAACGTCTTTGGTCTTCAGGCTTTCTTGCCTTAAATGAGGTGGGACTATGGGTGTTTCTTCCATGTTACATGCTTAGTTCCAACACTTTTCTCCTGAAAGGCTAGTCACCTAACCTTCATTGTTACTGTGCATGGTCCTCACCCCTGCAAGGGGCAGGTAAGGACATCCCATTGGAGGTCCCTTCTGAGTTTGTGGACACTGCACACTGGCCTGTGGATTTATTTGTGACTGTTGTGGAGCTTCTCTGAGGAGTTTGAGAGGTACACCTCCATCCTATTTAGTTCATGGAACACAAGCTTGTAATCTTTTTCCTCCAGGTAACAAGGGTACCCGCCCTCCCACCCAGCATGTACAAGTGTTGGGTCTCCCTCAGCTAGCTCTTCTGTACGATGACCTCAGAAGCAGCACTGTGTTTGACTGCAGACTGTCTCTTTTGCAAAATGCAGCTACTAGAAACAAGCTTTGAAGTGGTATTGATTTTTCACAACAAGCATTTTGGGGAAATCTCTTTGGCTGAACATTCTAAGCAGTTTCTGAGGCTCTCAGTAGCAAGACTGGTTATTCATTCCCAGGAAAGGTGGTCTCTGGGCATCAGCCATCTACTGCCAACAGGACTAGGAGGCTGCAACATGGCAAGCCACTCACCATCTGGTTCTCCAGCCTCACTCAGGCTCCAGTTTTGTGTAGCATATGCACCCTGGTTTCTTCCTGGGTGTTAGACCTGACCCTGCTTTTGTGTACTCGAACCTTTGTATCTCAGAGTCAATGAGAGAGCATTGACTGCTACGTTCATGAGGGTTGTGAAACCCACAAACTTTCCCTTAAATTTTTTTGGGGGCCAGTGAAATGTCTCAGTGGGTAAATGTGCTGGCTGCCAATCCTAATAACCTGAGTTTGGTTCCCAGAACCCATTTGGTGAAAGGAGAGAACTCACTCCTGCCAAGTTGTCCTCTAGCCTCTACACGTGCACCATCGTGGAAGTGTACATGCGCGCGCGCGCGCTCACACACACACACACACATATGCGACACATGAATGAATATGTGTACAAACACCCCAGATATTTTTCCAAGTGTTGGCATTTGGCTGTTTCTAACCTTTTGCATTTGCATAATTTGCTAAGCCATGAGTTACCTGTAAACACTGCGATTCTTAAAAAGCTCTGTGACTCAAAGCTCATCACAATCAAGAGACTTAAGAGCGATTATGCAGTATATAATGTTTCCCATCGGTCGTCCCTGCGCCCTCTCTCACTCCCACTTGTTCGGCCCAGGAGCTGCTAGGGTGGCACCTTTAATGTCACCCTCAGCTCTTTCCTTTTCCCCCAGCACTGTGCAGCGCGCACACCAACTGCGGGACCGCACACTCCTGCCATGAACTGCTCAGCATCTTGTCTTTGCCCCATTAGATCGGGCTGCAGGTCTGGGGGAGGAGCACTTCCTAGGAGATAAGGACAGACACCACGTGAGACCTGCGAGTTTTTTGAGGCGGGTGACAGTCATCATTCTCCACTAAACTTTCTTTTTGTGATTACACATGACACTGTGGATATAGCACCATTTTACTCAGTGGTTTTAGTACATGGAGACAAGTCTTAGCTGAGCTAGTTTGTGTGCCTATAAATAGGGGTTGTTTTCTTTTGAAACAAAATGCTTTCCCTTGGGTTCTACTCTTGTTTTCTTGAGACAAGGTTCATGTAGCCTAGGGTGGACTTGAACTTGTAACAATCCTCCTGCTTCTGCCTCCCAAGCACTGGGATTACAGATGACCATCACCATGCCTGTTTTGTTTTGAGGGAGGAACTCACTGTGTAGCTCTGGCTGACCTGGAACTTACTATGTAGATGAGGCTGGCCTCCAGTTCAAAGATCCCCCTGCCTCTGCCTGCCAGGTGCTGAGACTAAAGGCGTGTGCTACTGTGCCTGGCCCTTGGGTTTTGGTTTGTAAGCCTCTTTGGACTGACTTGTGGATTCTTCCCAGGTCACCGTAGTGCAGGTGCCTCCTGTTCTTCATTTTGATTCTCAAACTGACTCAGGTTTGGCCAGTGGAGCCCCCTTTAAGCTGGTGCCTGTCTTGTCCTAAAGCCCTTTTTATTTGGAAAGAATTTCAGAAAATGGCTAGAATAGTGGGACAGAGGCGCGGGCACGCACACCCGCACACCTTCCCCAGACTAGCTGTTGCTCCTGCTGCCATTTGGATCATGTGTGTGCTCTCATGCTCTCACTAAAAACATTTTTTTCTGAACCACGTAAGAGTATGTTGCATAATCACCACCCTGTATGTGTTTAGTTTCCTAACAATTTTTTTTTACTAGTGTGACATTAGCAAACCTAGTATTTAGATTTTAATCTGAACTATGTTCTTCTTTTGCTCGCTAACTGAACCATATTTTAATGTTCCCCTTCTAGAGAGGGCTTGGTGTAGGCTAACTAGGTATTACACAGGTCTTCCTTCCTCACCGGATTTTCACCACCCCTGCCTTTTATGCCACGGACACTGTTGAAGTCTGCTCCCTTCTTCCCCGCACTGTTTTGGGGAGTCAGGCTTTTCACTTTTGTGGATTTTCTGCTAATGCAGAAATAACTGCACGCTAAGTATCTCAGGCAGGTGCTAACCCTTCCAGGGCCTCACGTCTGGAAGATACACAGTGCCATCTGCTCTCAGTGGTAATGACTTGGTTTTTATTCAGTAAGCCAAAAGAAACAGACTATGCAAACCACCCCTCCCAACCCCAATTCAGCAACTGTCCACTGGCGGCGTTGCTGGAACCAGTGCTGCTGGGATGGCTCAGGGAACAGCCTGTTGCTCTAGCTCTCCCCGTCAGTCAGCATTCTACAGCACTGTTATTGGTAAGGACTCAGATTTGGTCCATTGGGGATCTTACCATATATGGGCTGCCGTCTATGCCCCTGACAAGCTGAACATGCACAAAGCATGTTTGTCTGTTCTTGTGTGTAAGAAAACCCTGAGTGCATACTGATATAGCCCGTTTTAATCCTCCAAATTTCAGGGCTCATTCTATGCAGGGAGGAACCTGAGAACCTGGCTGCATAATAGAAAGGAAGTGATGCATCTTCCATCATTGCACTTCCTGTCCTGGTGGCTCCTTAGCCCTGAGCACGCCGCTCCACTCCCTGTCCTTAGGCTTTGGACCGCTTGTTTGGAAAAGGAGAGAAGGGCAAAGAAAAGCCAAACTGAACAGCAGAGCGGGTTAGACATCTCTAATCTGAAAATCCAAAGTGCTCCAAAAAGAAATACTGCCAGCAAGGAAACCCCATGCCCAGGCACTAGAAATACATCAGGTACATCAAGCTATATGTTTTGTTAAGACTCAGGTCCCATCAGACATATTCTGTATATGCAGATTTTTCAAAATCTAAAAGTATCCACCAAACACTTTCAAGACTTGGCTCCGTGATGCCCAGCCTGTGCTTCCACCTCTACCAGGAATGTCTGTGAGAAGCACTGCAGGTCCAGCCTTATTCTAGTGTAGTTAAATAGCTCGTTGTCACAAAAGTGACAACGATGGGGCTGGAGAGATGGCTCAGAGGTTAAGAGCACCGACTGCTCTTCCAAAGGTCCTGAGTTCAATTCCCAGCAACCACATGGTGTCTCACAACCATCTGTAATGAGATCTGGCGCCCTCTTCTGTATACATAATAAATAAATAAATCTTAAAAAAAAAAAAAAAAAAAAAAAGTGACAACGAAAATGTCAGTCTTCAGCCATGGCTGAAAAGATAGTTTTTCATGTACGTAGTACATCTGAGAAGAAAATAATTCTTACCTCTTCCTCAAGTACATATAATATTCAAATCTGGCAGAGAAGGCAGCTTAGTCTGATTGTACTGCAGCCTAATTTTGAGGGACTTTTCACTGTGGGAAGTCAAGGAGAGTGGCAGGCTGTCTTCCCCCACCCAAGCTGAGAAGCAGGAACCCACAGAGGAGATGTCTGCTGCCCCTCTGCAGACAAGAGGCACACTGACTCACTCAGGTAGCAGAGAGCAGACTTGATGATATAAAATGACGAAGATTAGAGTGTAGATGACTGACTTTCCTAGCAGATGCTGCACACACTGAACCTTGTAAATCTCAAAGTGGTGTAAAGGCAGCAGGACCCAAGGAAGAATGCTGCCCAGGGCCAGGATGATCCCAGGGACCTAAGCTGGACTGTACACCTGCTCATCAGCCCACTTTTGCCTTGGTTTGCCTATCTGTAAAACACTGGATGCAGCTCTCTGTAATTACCCAAGAGATGTAAAGTAAATGCATCTTAAGTGCTTAGCCCAGTGTCCAGTATGTCACCCTGTCTTGCTGTTACCCGTGATACTGTGATTGGAAACAAAGATTCAAGTAGTGCTATGATATTAGTTACAAACCATCTCAAGGAAAACCAGCAACCCCTGGAATCTGAAGTTACTGGTTGTGAGCCAACTGGCATGGTTGCTAGGAATCAGTCTCAAGTCCTCTGGAAGGGCAGTATGAGCTCCTAACCACTGAGCCACCTCTCCAGCCCTTGGCAGTCTGTTTTTAACAACAGTGTTGGTATGGAGATGTAGCTCAGCTGACAGAGTAGCATGCATACAGCCAGAGTCTGATCCCCAGCACCACATAAACCAGATGTGGTTCTCATGCCTGAACAGCTGGGAGTGGAGGCAGGAGTGGCCATAGGCTGCATGGCCTACCCCTGCCTCGACTGTCTCAACAGAAGCAAAGACAGTGCTGTCATGTGATAAAATAGACATGAGGTCACTGCACGAGCAGGTTCTCTAAGATGGGAACACATCAGCCTACATTAGTCTTGGCTTTCTGGTTTTCCGGTAAGCAGAACTTGACGACTACAGGAGCTCCTGATTGAAAACCTTGGGCTCTGGGCCATTCCCATCCTTTGCTTACCTCAGCTGACTTTGCTGCTCTGGCATCCTGTTTTCTGTCAGATGCCTACCCCCCAGCACCCCCATTCTGTTGTTTTTTGTTGCTAACTTCTAACTAACTCACACAGCCACCTCTGCCAACTACTGCTCAATGATGAAACGAGCAATCGCAGACTCCGCAGGCCTGCCACGTTTGTGGAACCAACTGTTAGAAAGGAAGCCATTATGTACATCACACACACAAATACCAACGAGAGCCTCGTTGGATCTATTTTGTATTCAACTGAAAACCTTTTTTCCCCTAGAATTGCGGAGAGCAGTAAGAAGCAGCGTGTGGAAAAGAGAGACAGCTGCTCACCAACATGAGTATGGACCAGAGGAAAACTTAGAAGATGACATGTACCGCAAGACTTGTACCTTGTGTGGCCACGAACTGACATATGAAAAAATGTGACTTTTAAAAACAAATTTATATTCAAATAAAGGCTTTGTTCAAATGTACCACAGTGTAGTCTCCACAGAAACAACACTTATACAACAATGTTTTAGAAATGATTGTGCTTAAGGTCTGGCTGAGGGCACAATGTTGCATTTGTGGGAGCCCAGAGCAGGCCATTTACTAACTAAAGAAAAAACCCTCAGGTAATGGATATGCTTAGAGAAAAAAGGTACACATGTACACGCCCCCACCCGTGTGCCCCTTTCCTTTGCACACACGAAGTGAAAATAAAAGTGACAGGCTAGAGCCACTCCATGGGAACAGGGACCGGTAAACCGTAGCTTGGCATAGGAGGAAGCATTTTCAGGTGAAGTTGGTGGAACTGACCTTAGCTCAAGAAGCCAGTAGGTCTGATGATGTAAACCGCTGTAACGTTTCCAGATGTAAACTGCTGTAACGTTTCCAGCAGTGGCAACAGAGAGCTGTCACTACAGAAACAAGCTCCCAGTCACAGCAGGAACCACCAGGACCAGTTTATGTTTGTGGTTTGGGGAGAAAATTATTTGTGTTGGGAAGAATGTTATGGGGGTGGGGGGAATTGAGTTGGGGGTTATTTTCTAATTTTTTTTTGTACATTTGGAACAGTGACAATAAGTGTGCCCCCTTTAAAAAAAAAAAAAAGGTTCAAGACCTCCATGCAGCAATTTGGGAATGCTGGGTCAGAAGGAAAAAGGCTACTTTCAGAGCTGAGTATCCGACTCTTCCATCCAAAGCATTCATTCACCTTATCAGCTGAGTGCTCTCACCTGCCTTACAAGCTCTCACCTAGCCCAGGGAGAGGTAACGACTTGCTTCCATGCTTTTTACCAGTTCTGAGGCAGGAAGTGACAGTTGCAAAGATTACCTCTCCATAGCTATTTGCATCAGTTCAGCTACCCAGACTTGTCTTCAGTCTGGTCAAAAATATTACCAAAAGTACCATTAATCAGCTATCAGAAGCAACCATTATACATGAAGAAAGGACCAAGAGAAAGAGTGGGTGGTGGTGGCACTCAGGAGGCAGAGGCAGGCCGATTTCTGTGAGTTCAAAGCCAGCCTGGTCTAAGAGTGAGTTCTAGGATAGTCAGGGCTACACAGTCTTGAACCAAATAAATAAGAAATCAAGCAAAAGAATACATACAAATTTCTCTAGACTGTAGCTCAAGTAGAACTAGCTGAGGTCAAAAGCTGCTTCAGGGAGAGAAGGCATTCCTAACTAATATGTATTGTTTAAGCATCAGCAAGGAGGCATACTCTTAAGAACTGTTTAGCCAAAGGCCATACATCATTTTGACAAAAACCCAACTTGAGATAAAGTGGGCACTTCTATCCCTCAGATGCACTAGGAAGCTTGTGCAGCTCACGCTTTAGATCAACAGTGCACATTAGACTTGTAGGAAGGCCAAACAAAAAGCAAGTCAACCCCAGATAAACATGTGGTTCTTTAGAAACACTGCTGTAGAGATGTGCTGGGGATGTCTTTCTGTATGCTGTGAATGTGTTGCTCTGACTGACTGATAAATAAAACGCTGATTGGCCAGTAGCCAGGCAGGAAGTATAGTGTAGGCAGGATAAGCACAGAGGAGAATTCTGGGAAGTGGAAGGCTGAGTCAGTAGACACTGCTGCCATGAAAAGTAAGATGTCAAGTATCAGCGGCAACTTATAGATTAATAGACACGGGTTAATTTAAGATATAAGAAGAACTAGATAGCAAGAAGCCTGCCATGGCCATACAGTTTATAAGTAATAAAAGTCACTGTGTGTTTACTTGGATCTGAGTGGCTGCGGGCCCCAGTGGGACTGGAGAAATCTCCAGCTACAGAGATGTTCTGTGTGGTTTTCAAGGCAAGCCTTTCACATGTGCTATGCTAAATGTTACAGCTGAGTAAAAACAGATCCCGGATGGGAAACCAGACTTCTTCCAGCAGAGAGAAGTTTCCCTGATGACAAGAGGAACTTGAGGTTCAGGCGGCTGTTAAGTATTACTGCATTGTGGAGAGATAAGGTGCTCCTGAGACACATGGATTTAACTTTCTGGCTGTGGACTTCAGGCAAGGTTTCCTGGGGTTTGCTTCTATCTGTGAAGTGGGCACAGTCATGTGTCAGAAATCTGCTGGAAAGATTTAATATACTGAATTGGGTAACCAGCATGTAGCAGCCAATAGTTAACACTCACTGCCAAGGCCAACACAGTGAGATCTGATTGGCTGTATGCTTCTCTTCTCTGGCTGCATCAAGGTTAATCCTGGGGTCCAGATATCACTGGTAGCCCAGGGTGGCAAAGGCATTTCACACACCGTTCACTTTTAGGAATGATATAGTTCTTATGGAAGAAACATGTCCACCTTGACAACAGCCTGTTAAAGAGCACCAGCACACCACAGGACCTGTGAGGTATGGCATGCAGTGACATGCCACCCGTCTATGGAACACCACCAGAAGGGAGCAGCTGTGTTCTGCTTTTGCTGCTTTTCTTCTGTGAGATACAACTCTGTCCAGTCTTGCAGCCGACAGAGCAGGACAGAGCAGGGCATATGAACAGTTTCTAGAAACAACCACCACACAGGAGGATCCAGAAGGGTAGGAGAGCACAAGCTCCTCTAGCTGTAGAGCAAGGATAACCAAATTCCACTGTGCCTCAAGAGAGGATACAGCTACCAATGCCTTCAATAGTTAATTCTTCACCTGCTGGAGGACCAGAGCCATTTTAAATAATTACAGCATTAGCTGTGTTCAATGGGAAGGAGGAACAGTGTAAATAAATAAAGATATTTAGCCAATAACCCAGGTTTTGTCTTTCTGAAGTACCTGCCATCTAACCTTGATCTACTGAATTTAAATGATTAGATGATCCTCCTGCTTTAAATATGGTACTTAAAAAGCCTAGGGATTCCCATTATTAAGAAATTATATTCTATAGCCACTAAAATGTATGGTAACGAAAGACTCATATATCCAGACAACTGTAATGTATACTTACTAGGATGTAACATGTACAAAAAGATAACAAATATACAAAATTACTACCAGTAATTATATCATTACTAGCAGATTTTTCTAAGGTTTAATAGAAGTTTAAAAATCTCAGAAATTTGGAATGTCAGATAATGCATTATTTTACAAAACACTCATTTCCCTTAAGCCTCAATAGGCTCAGGGATCAATTATCTTCCCAGGACCCACAGAGCCAAGCCCTAAGCCACCCTGAACTCCAAGTCCACCTCAGCTCAGTTATCGCCAGCTGCACATCAGTTTGTGACATTATAGGATCGTGGGCAAATCCTTCTTAGAGGTGCAGGGCACGACCAGAAGCTTCTCAACAATGGCTGCCAAACCTGCAATCACCTGAGAGGTAGAAAAACTGCTACCACCACCACTGTACCTTGAGATCACAGTTTAAAGAATGCTGGGTGACTTCTAGTTAGACAAATTTGAGGGTTAGTACTAATAACTTTCTATACTAACAATTAGTGTCATAAGATGGCTACTTGAAAACATTTGCAAGAAATAGCTTCGGATAGAGGCTAGTATGCCTTCAGTAAGAAAAGAGACTAAGATAATAAATCATGAAATACCAAAGCTTAAAAAACGTAACTTTATTCCAGCCATGTTACCCAGGAGCAGAGAAAAGCTAGGCTCCCTGGGGATAGATAGTCCGTTGGTTGTATCTACTACTTTGCAAGCCTGAGCTTGCATTTCACACACCTCAAACCTGTTGTTTGGGCCCTAAGGAGGAAAAGTATCAAATTCATCACAGGAAAGTTGTGTCTCACATATGTACAACGCTACAGTCACCATAACATCGCTGTCATCAAGCAATACTTGCCCTTCAGGGCAACTAAGGGTAATGTCATACTCCTCGCTCTCCTCCCCGTTTCCTTTAGGAAGTGAAAGGCTACTACAAGAAAGCAAACATTCAAACCATCAAAAATAAGACAATTATTCCAAGATAATAAAAAGGGAAGAAACATGATGATTAGGCCTGCAGAGCACAGAACTGCTGGAACACAGCCAGGATGTGAGGGTCCAACTCGGCAGTAAAAAGCAGGTTCTCCAGGGTCACCATGTACTGCTGGATTATCTGGTGATGCTGCGGACACAGAGAAGAGGCTTGTGTCAGGAAACCGAATGCAGAAACCTTGCACAACATTTCCCTCATAGCCCACCTATGCTGAGGAAGGACAAGAAGTGGGGAAAGCAGTCATGCTGACACATCTCTGAGAAGCCCCAGCATTACGACACCATGCGGGGAAGGGTGGAGGAACATACAATGATGTAAACCCAAACCCAGCTCTGGACGCCTTCATAGGAATGGGATCCTTGATGCAAGGCACAGCGGGTCTATACCACAGACAGTTTCAGAGGGCATCCCAAAAGTCAGGACCCAGTACATTACAGCTTTTTGAAAATCAGCCTGACTAGGGAGCCAAGGCATCAGAAAATGAGAACCTTTTCTCTGAAGACTAAAATATACTCAAATTTCTACAGGACTAGGGGCTCTCAGTTACCTTTTGAACTGGCTAATAACTACAAATGCCCGGGGGAGAATTATATTTGGAGGCTTATAGAATTGAACTTTAAGAATAATTACTTCTGAATTAACCGCTTTTCTAGAACACAGGAGAACTTAGGGAGTTAATGTCTTGAAGAGGTAGAATGAACTTCATGCCCCTGCACATCAATAAATATATCTGGAAGCAGGTGTTGGTACTGTGTCCAGAGACCCCAAAGAGTTTACCTTGCTCCTGTGGATATAGTTTACCACGGGAATTTAAGATTTCAAAATACCTTTATAAATCTAATTACAACAGCAACAGTTAGTGTTCTCTCTCCACCCCGCCAGCCCACACACCCATTTTAAATTACAGCTATGCTGGCTCCCTACCACAGAAAATGGCAACCCAGAGTCTGAGTGATATAAAACTTGTCTAAATATTCTGATGAAAAGTAGTGTCAGCAAATGGACATAAACTAAAAGGCTACAAGAGCTAGCTATATAACCTCTGTATAGTTTTGAGGACTTTTTTTTTACAGTGGTAGGCATGGAAATTTGTTGAGGGCTTTTATATTGGAAAGCCCGTGTGACTGAAAACCATGTGTTGACACAAACCTGTAGGAAGATCTGCTGCAGCCGCTCTATGCAGTTCTTGTACCACGGGGTTAATATGCTGGTCCCATCGGTTTCACAGCGTACCAAGTGCTCAGTCAAGATCATGATGAAGCGCTGGAAAGTGGAGGAAGCATTAGGGAGGATCTAACTTCCGGACACACCCAACCCTGAGTGCTCCACCAGCCTGTGCTATGCACTCCTGCCTTTCACGACTCCCACACTGCCAGCTTAGCAAGGGGAGATTTCATGTTAAAGCCTTCAGCCTCAGGCTGGAGAGATGGCTCAGCGGTTAAGAGCACTGGCTGCTCTTCCAAAGGTTCTGAGTTCAATTCCCAGCACCCACATGGTGTGGATCTGTAATGAGATCTGGTGCCCTCTTCTGACATGCAGGCAGAACACTGTATACATAATAAATCTTAAAAAAAATAAAAATCCTTTAGCTTCTTCTAGAAATATGTCCTGGCCTCTGTTCTAAGAAAACAGCATGTAATAACAATCTATGTACAAAAATGCTCACAGGAAAGGAAGCAATCACCTAAATCATCAACCATATGGAATAATTGGCCAGATATTTAAATGGTGAGCAAAGTTCTGTACTTTTGTGATTAAAAGCGGCAACTTTTCACACTAAGGGAATGGAGCTGGCTACCTGGAAGATGACGAGGAAAAGGTTCTTCTGTTCACTCTGCGCAGACTCCACCTTCTCCTGTAGTCTTTCTATCTGCTCCTCCAGGGCCCCGTCCTTCCGGTCACTGCCCCTGTCGTCATCGTCACTGCGCTACAGAAGCCGCAGGAACAAAGTAACAGTCGGCGTACAAGGTCTCAAGAGCGTACACGGTCTCAAGAACGGGGATGGTCACAGCACCAGGCTCTGCTCTGCTTGGGCTGGCCTTGAATCATGCCCGGTCTTCGGCCTCCACCTCCCCAGTGCTCCTCTGTGGGGTGCGGAGTGGGCGGGGCTAGGACTCAAAGTCAGAGCTCTCGGTGCCAGGCAAGCGGTTTTTGTCAAGGAGCTATGCTCCTACCCCTGGGAAGGGCGGGTCTTCACTAAAGGGCTTGATCTTGTAGTGACAGCACTGGGGTACTAGCCTTGGTAGCAGCAGTGGGGTGACGATTATGAGGTAGGTGTCTCCCCTATGGCCAGCTCAGTTATTAAACTTATTAATATCCTTGTCTTCTACTCTGGCGGATACACTGAACACCAGAAAATACTGTAATGGAGAACACTCACTTTGATCTATCTATCTTCCTTCCTTCCTTTTTTTCTGAGACAGGGTTTCTCTGGGTAGCCCTGGCTGGCCTTGAACTCAGAGACTGGACCACCTCTGTCTCCTGAGTGCTGGGATTAAAGGTGTGTGCCACCGCTACCCAGTTAGAATACTCACTGTTATAAGTCACAGGATCCAGCCAGCTCATTGCTTCCCTGTAAACCAGTGGTTCTCATCCTTCCTAATGCTGCCATCCTTTAATTCAGTTCCTCATGTTGTAACCTCCAACCATAAAATTATTTTCATTGCTACTTCATAACTGTAATGTTGCTACTGCTATGAACTGTAATATCTGACTGTCAACCTCCAAAAGGGTTGTGACCCACAGGTTGAGAACTACAGTTCTAAACACAATCTTTGTCACCATGAGAAGTATTCTGATAAGTTGGAACTTGAGACTGACTTGTCCCCCTTCTCCACACAGCATCTACAGCTGTCTCCTTTCCTCTTTGTGCCAGACTCAGAAATGCACATGTCCTTCTCTAGGAAGTCAAACTTGGTGGTAAACTGGGGGAAACGCTTTGTGGTCCCCCTCAGTGCCACGGCAGGCAGCAGTCAAGGCCCTGGACTGTGGCCGCTGCAGACTGTCAGAACCTCTGCCGCTCAGGATCAGCACACGACTTACCCGCTTGTGCTGCCTTGCCAGTTTCTCTTTAGCTTCTTCCAGCTCCTTCTGGATCTTCAGAACATGCTTGTTCATCTTACGAATTGTCGAGTGCAAAATTTCCCAAACAAACAACCTTAACATAATACAGCTGTTGGTTAACGTAAGTGAAGCTGTCTTACAGAGGAGACATCACAATTCTTCAGACACTCATTCCTAAGGGCTGACAGGGCCTTCTGTCCTCTGGGCAGAGTTGGGCATTCTTCTCCAGCAACACTTAATTCACCACTGCTGTGAGTTATGTATGTGAGCATCTATCTCCATCCATAGACTCAGGTGGGCTCCCTAAGTGTGCTAAGGCCGTACCATACCCTGGACTTGTCCACCCCTTACTAAAAGACCAACAGAGTTGGGTTTCTCCCTCCTTCAGGTGAGTTCTGAGGATCGAACCCAGGGAACTCAGCTCCCCAACCCACTGAGCAATCTTGTTGGCCTTTCTAAACTTGTGATCACATCTGTCACCTCAGGACTCAGTGTATTTCAGACCAGTGTGTGCTGGCAGTAACAGGTAGAGTGGAGAAGTTAAAGAACTGTTACAGAGTGTAATTGGAGCTCATTTGCTTTCACTGTATGTCAACTCCAGCTGTCCTGTCCTTGATCATCTTTAAAACCTGTGTAACTTCATAAAAAATGTTACTAGGTGATAGGAACTATTTCACACAGTTCATGTTCTCTAAGCACTGCAAACACAGAGTCTCATATATGTGCTCTAAATTCTGGTCCAAACCTAGTGAAATCCCGAGATAGCTCCGATGAGAAGATCCAGTTTGCTACTGCTGCACAGTCAACAATCTGTGTACGAATCATCTTATCAACCAGGACAGCAATCATCTACAATGAGAACAGAGACAGGCTCAGGTGACTGATAATAGGCATAATGATAATGCTATAAAAATAAAATAGCAGGGCTATAAGATTTGATTTCAATGGCGATGGAACTGACCAGTTTAAGCAATAGGCCATCGTTTTATTTTCTCTTCTAGATAGGGTCTCATGTAGCTAAGGCTGGCCTTGAACTCCTGATTGTTTTGCCATTACCTCCCAAGTGCTACAATTACAGACAGATATGTGCCACCACTCCTGACTTAACTAGTCAGTCTTAGACTTACTCTGCCTAAGAAATACTACATTAACAATGAAGATTGCATGAAAAGAAACTCTTGAATGGTAGCACCTAATCTTTAGGAAAATTTAGTTGATAATACCTCTACAAAATGTGTGTGTGTGATTTCAACTGAAATTTCCAGTTAAAAAACAGCATCTTATGGATTTTGTTTGTAGAAATGGATAAACATAACTTCTTCCTACCAAATATTGTTGTCTAGCAACAATTTTATTACTCAGCATCTAATATATGTGGAAATGCAATAGTATAAACCAACCACAATGCTATCTGTAGATGTTATCAAGGGCTGGTGAGATGGCTCAGGGGGTAAGACACTTGAAGCTAAGCTTGAGAACCCAGGACCCACATGGCGGAAGGAAAGAAGTGACCTGAAATTTGTCATCTGACTTCACACAGGCCCTGTGGCTCTCCCATGCACCCCCAGCCAACAAATCAATGTAATTTAAAAATTTACCAAAAGGAATGTATCAATTATTCCCACAACAACAAGTTTATAGATCTGAAAACCATTCTACCGGCTCAAATATAATTAATTTCTAATTTACATATCTACATAGCCAGGATCTTTTTTTTTTTTTTTTTTTTTTTTTTTTTGAGACAGGGTTTCTCTGTATAGTTTTGGTGCCTATCCTAGATCTCGCTCTGTAGACTAGGTTGCCCTCGAACTCACAGAGATCTGCCTGGCTCTGCCTCTCGAGTGCTGGGATTAAAGGAGTGTGCCACCATTGCCCCACAGCCAGGATCTTACTATGCCTAAGTAAATAGTTGTTACCTGTGGATGATTCCTCCAAACTTCAAACATAACTCTCAGCACATGTAACTTCCCCTCATTACTTTCTGCTAGAGTTTTGAAGACTTCATGAAACCTTTAAACAAAGGTGAAAAATACCACATATAATTAATTACACATAAGCCATTTTAGTGTTTTCAAAGCCCCTTTAATCTTATTCAATTTAAAATACAATATGCAAATGCAAGATAACCAGAGCGATCACTAAATACATAAAGCATTAGAATTCGGCCTGCAGAGAAGCTGCCACTAACTTACGAGAGCTCTCTTTTGATTTTGGATTCTTACCACATTTGCTGTCTCTTTAGAAGCCAACCTTTGGGTGGGCTTTCACTCCGCTTTCTGTCTTTGGAAAGATGTCTAGATAGGCCAGACCTCTCTGCCTATGTAAACAACCATCCCAACGGCCTACGTTTGTACTAGCTCACCCACTACATGCACATCTACACTGCACACACACGTAACCATGGGAAACATTTTGGCCACCACAAACCGAATCTCATGCTATCAAATTATATAGTAAGATCTTCATATTTAACAATTTTAGGCAAAACTTACTACAGCATTGGTGTTAAATGCCACACTTACTTTGCAAGAGCACTGAAGGAGTGACTAAAGGATTTGGCCGCCAAGTGCAGCAGAGTCTGTACGAAGACCTCTATCTTCAATGGGTTAAAGCTGAAACCTTCATCTGAAAACATTTACAGTAAGATTTAACAAGTGTCAAGGACAGTAAGTCCTTGGCGCCACACCCTGGAACGCTAAGCAGACAGTGTGCTCCTAAGACATTTATATAATAATCTGTCAGTAAAAATAAACAATCAAAGGCTTCTCAAAATATAAAACTAAGCAGGGCCAGCCAAAGCTATATAATGAGAACTTATCTCAACCCCATCAAGAAAGTATACCCTTAATTCTCTCTTTTATGGAACAATTTTCCCAGTTCTTCTATAAAATTCAGTGTTTTAGGTTTTTTTGTAAATTTATGACAGGGTCTCACTATAGACTGCTGGCTGGCTGGCTGGCCTTGATATACAGACCAAACCCCAAATTGCTCAGATTAGCAGGGTTGCACCACCATGCCTGGCTTATGACCCATTTCCTTAAAAAGTATTGCACATACGTCCTCCTTCATATTCTGTCTAGGAAGTGTCAAATGTTAATAAAAAGCAAAAACAGTAAACCCTGTAAACCTCTGCTATGGGATGTCCTGTGTGCTGTGAATATATGTTGCTAAGAGTGATTGATAAATAAAACGCCGATTGGCCAGCAGCCAGGCAGGAAGGATAGTGTAGGCGGGACAAGGAGAGAGGAGAATGCTGGGAGGTGGAAGGCTGAGGCAGGAAGATGCTGCCAGCTGTCATGAGGAGAAGCATGATGTAAGATATGGTAAGCCACGTGGCAAGGTATAGATTTATAGAAATGGGTTCATTTAAGATATAAGAACAGATGGCAAGCAGCCTGCCATGGCCATACAGTTTGTAAGTAATATAAGTCTCTTTGTGTTTACTTGGGGCACTTGAGTGGGAGAGATTTGTCCTGACCGTGGGCCAGGCAGGACCAGGAAAACTTCAGCTACAAACCTCCATCTTAAGACATCTGCCGAAGTCTAAACTTAGTATTAGCACGTCTGGCTGACACCTCCTAGGTATACTCGCACCAGATGGTTGTCTCTGTAGACTTGTTATCCACTCTACTGATCTGACTTTTTGTGCAACATACTGATTTACTTATTATAGATAATTACACATTTCACAGTATGTCTTATTAGAGCAACTCTTGCAGTATTTCTTTCCTTATCCGGTCACAAAGCAGGTAAACTTGTATGTCATTCTGTCCATTTCCTCATTCATACCAGGAAAATACAACAAAGCTAAGATGCTGGCTGAAACTGTGTGGTATATACTAAGTAAAGATTAGGCATTAGTACTGTAATAGCTTATAATTTAGAGAAAACATCAATCCCATCAAAAATATCCAACACACTAAGTTTTCCCAATCAGGAATCCCTCTATATACTAAAAGCAGAAATATTAAAAAAACAACAAAACAAAACAAAAACACCTTGACTAAGCTATATGTGATTTGCTTTGTATGTAGGACATGGTTTGTGTTCTTTTTGTACCTGCTGCTTGTTTTTGAGACAAGACCTCATTATGCAGTTCCGGCTGGCCTGAAATTCATTATGTAATCTAGGCTGGCCTCTAACTCATAGAGATCATAGAGATCCACCTGCCTCTGCCTCCCAAGTGCTAGGATAAAAGGCGTACAACTACCACACCCAGGATGGTTTCTATTCTTTTTTTTTCCTTTGGTTTTTTTGAGACAGGGTTTCTCCATGTAGTTTTGGTGCCTGTCCTGGATCTCGCTCTATAGACCAGGCTGGCTTCGAACTCAAGAGATCTGCCTGTCTCTGCCTTCCAAGTACAAGGATTGCCCGGCCCAGCCTCTATTCTTTTTTTTTTTTTTTGGTTTTTCGAGACAGGGTTTCTCTGTGTAGCTTTGCGCCTTTCCTGGGACTCACTTGGTAGCCCAGGCTGGCCTCGAACTCACAGAGATCCGCCTGGCTCTGCCTCCCGAGTGCTGGGATTAAAGGCGTGCGCCACCACCGCCCGGCTTCAGCCTCTATTCTTAATATAAGCTGCTTCATAGGAATTTTAGGGCCTCCTAGGTAAGGGGGTGAAATAAGCAGGTCCTAAGGAGAGCAGAGAGACTGCTGTATGAGCACCCAAAAGGATTTAATGGAGCTCATGTTTCCTCAGAGCTCTGTTTATGCTTTAACGTGGCCTATGTGCTTCAGCTAAAGAAGGAATTCTCTTACCGCTATCATCGTCCTGGTTAGGATTTGGTACGTCCTTCAGAATGCTGAAGATTTCATCATTAGTTGCCTTACTTTTAAAAGCAACAGATAAACAGAGTGCCACGGAATGTCCAGGGAGAGAATCTAAACACAGAACAGAGGGAAGGTAGATCAGGCTGACAGTCTACTCTATGAGAAGCCAATCAACACTTTCAGTTCCGTCGAGATCAGCATGAAAAGAGAACTCTCATGTCGATACTCAAGAGCACACCAGGCCTCAGGTCTCAGGGACATTTGTAAACCCAACAGCTTCTTGGTCATTTTTGCCAACAACCTTTTCTGGGGCAAACGAGCTCAAGCAAGGTGAAGGCTGCCAACATAAGAGGCTCTGCGATTACTGGTTAAGGTTTTGTGAGGTGTGCTCATGGTGTAGAAGTCATGTTTGTGTAAAGGCATCATCAAAGCAACAGGAAATCGACTTTCAATGTAATGCAGACGATGGCAATACAAAGGGCAATCTTGACACAGGCTCATAAGACAACATTAAGACCTGTAAAGACTGACGTCTATTA
Organism: Peromyscus maniculatus bairdii; assembly: GCF_049852395.1. NCBI lineage: Eukaryota > Metazoa > Chordata > Mammalia > Rodentia > Cricetidae > Peromyscus > Peromyscus maniculatus. The sequence continues at coordinate 70,487,735 of NC_134853.1, read as the reverse complement.
CAACAGGTCACACACAGATAGTCATTCAGCCAGCACCTGCTGTGAGCCTGTCCCTGAAAGTGGAAGGGAATGCTATGAAAAACAAACAAACAAACAAACAAACAAATCCCACACATACACAAGAAAATAAGAACCCCTTGTCTTCGGAGAATTTACACATTAGCTGGGGAACCAAGAAATTTACTTTAGAAGTAGACAGAAAGCATTTTTATGAAATAGGTTTTCTAAAGATTAAAGTTATTTACAAACAACAAACTTGGGCCAGACCTGAGGAAGAAACAGGAACCAGAGATAAAAAGGGCTTTCTGTACTGAGGTAATATAACTGCACAAAGCAAGGAAGAGCAGAGCTTTCAGATGCAGAGAACTTCTCTGAAGCACAAAATGTGAGGCTCATGAATGAACTAGAACATTCAGTGCAATCCCAGCAGCACAGTTGGATAACCTGACGTCTACTCTGGCCACCACCGCACACACTGCCTTCACAAAGCGTCAACTGTGCAAAGGAGAAAGACCACAGCAATTCCAGCAGCTCTGGCTCATGGTGCAATCCCAGAACCCATGGGGCCAAATGGTAAAAGTCAGGTTTACAAGTTTACTTTTGAAGCAGACTGCCGTGTGCCCCAGTGTTCCCAGCATCAGATGTGTGCCAGCTAGTCTTAGGTCAACTTGACACAAGCTAGTTATCTGAAAGGAGGGAATCTCAATTGTGAAAACGCTTCCAAAAGGTCCATCTATAGCAAGCCAGTAAGCAGCATTATATTGTTTTCTGGCTTGTTGGAGTTCCTACCCTGACTTCCTTCAACAATGAGCAGTGACATGGAAATATAAACCAAATAAACACTTTCCTCTTCACTTGCTTTTGCTCACGGTGTTCCATCATTTAGTAACCCTAACGAAGACAAGATGATAACTAATTCAAGAAGTCTCCATTGTAACAAATGCACCTTCAGTTTCAGTACATTCCAAGTATAAATTCATCTTACTATTTTTTGTACCATATTAAAAATGTCATATACAAAACACTGTAAACAATATAAACAGAAAAAAAGCTATAAGCTAATAATTACTAATTAGATAACAACAAAATCCTTAATCTAGTGGCTAATGATGGGCCACTTTTCAAACAAAGAAATACAATTCTAAGAAAGTGTCAACTCCTCCTCCTTCTCCTCCTCCTCCTCTCGATCCCTAGCTGGCTTCGGAGCACGGTGCACTCTAAGGAGAGGTTTGTGGTTTCATTACTTACTGCTACCTTCATCTCCATACTTGTAAATGCAGGTTGGGTTGGCAGGACACAGCGCTGAGAAGGTGGGAGGAACAATATCTAATATATGTTGATGGTAAGACAACCTATAACACAAATAAGAGCCTCAGAAAAGGTCTCACGTTTTAGTCTTTGATAGTACTCAACTTGCCCAAAAAGCCAGGATCCAACATCCCAACTCAGTGGACAACCAGGAAGCAAATGGGGACGAAGTCCTTCAGGCCTCTGAATGAGTTAGCAGAGTGGTAAACTGAGGCCTGCTTCAAAGCGTACTGACTAGTGGGGGTTGGGGGCCCACAGGTCTGCTGGTGAGAGACGGGAAGTGATGGCGGCTTGGGTGAGAAGGTAAGGGTGGCATGGCTGGGAGGCTGGCTGTGATGCACCAAAGAAATACATGGAAGATAGTAAAAGCCAAGTTTCTTCCCGCCTGACAAAGTATTTACACATCATGTTATAGATAGAGGATGGCAGGAGACAATATTGGGTTGGATGTGAGAGAGGGATATACCACACCCAGAGAGAAAAGTATTTATACATATATGAAATTTGTGTCTTTCCAAAAGCCTAAACCCATCTATCCCTCAAAAATACACATTAAGAGCTCACATCACAGTTCCCCCAAAGCATATCCTATTTTTAGAAACTAAAGCTTTTTAAATAGATGACTATAGGGGAGGGCTAAGAAAACACAAATTAGAAAAAAAATACAAGCTTAGAAAATGAGAAAACGCTCATGATATCTTTTTGGCCTAATTCACATAAATTCCAATTGTAGCCCCAATCCTGATTAAAATGTGAGGTGGACAATGGACGAACAGCAGAATTTAAGAAAGAATACTGCATCACACATGCCAAGGAGAGAGAAAGCCTATCAGATGATAGCCAGTTCAAGTAGTATCCTTCAAGAGAAACGAAGAGACCTACATCAAGGAGAAAGTACAAAGAGCTTACCTCATGCATTTTTCTAGAACTTCTCTTACAAACTTTGGTTTGGGACTTTCAAGATCCTGAGTAAGACAATCTGACCTAAGGAGGAAACGTGGCTTTATTAAGTTCATATACATAACCTATCGTATATATAATCATCATTTCCTGGCTTATACTAGGGTCTTTCTACCTATTATCTCATCCACATATAGTAACTAAATACCAATAAAATAAATAATGGAGACAACAGACTTGTTTGTTTGTTTTTGGTTTATCAAGACAGTTTCCCTGTGTAACAGCTCTGGCTGTCCTGGAACTCTAGTTTTGTAGACCAAGCTGGCCTCAAACTCAGAGATCTGCCTGCCTCTGCCTCCCAAGTGCTGAGATGAAAGGTGTGCGCCACCACTGCCCAGCACAACAGACTATTTTAAAGTGTGTTTTAAATATGCAGGTTCTTTTGTGTATGTGTATATTCATGTGCTGTGCACACGCATGGAGGCCAGAGGATAACCGTGGGTGCTGTTCCCTGGTGCACCCACTTTGGTTTTTGAGTCAGTGTTTCTCACTAGGCTGGCCAGCCAGTGAGCTTCAGGGATCTGCTAATCTCCATGTCCCCAGTGATGGGGTTAGAAGCCCATGCCTCCAGGACTGGCTTCTTCTTCTTCTTTTTTTTTTTTTTAAACAGGATCTCATTGGGTAGTACTGGCTGGTCTGGAACTTACTATGTAGACCAGGCTAGCCTCAAACTCACAAAGGTTGATCTGCCTCTGCCTCCTGAGTGCTGGGATTAAAGGAGTGTACCACTATGTAGGGCTCAATGGTGGGGCTCTTTAACATGGGCTCTGGTGATCAAACTCGGGTCTTTTTTTGAGTTGCAAACACTTTACAGACTAGGAGGTCTCCAATATAATTTTTCTGAATAAGATAGGATAAACATTATACTTACCAATCTTCCCAGCTCCAACGGAACTGAAAGTTACTTAGATGATGAGAAAACCAATTAATAAACCTAAATTGGGGAATAAGGCAGGGAAGAAGAGAAAGGAAGAATGCAATTTAGACCAGCAATTTATATAATCCTTTATACAGCTAAACCTTGTCTTATGTGCACAACCCACTCGCTACCTGTAGCTCTTAGACTGTTCTCTTAGCAAAGCCTCTAACTCGCTGTCTTATAGTCCCCCAGCTGTCTCAGTTTTCCTGATGGTGCATCCTTTTATTCTTGTTAGGTAACAGACATGATTTAAGCTCATACTTTATGGAAAATATTTATATATGATTCTCAGAGCTGTGAAGGAATATACTATTTTTCTCCTGCAACTGTTGATGAAATGGAAGCAGTAAAAAATTTTTAGTTAAACATTCATAAATAATTTACAAATGGCAGAACCAAAGCAAGCCTGTCGTATGGTGCTGGGAATTGACCGTGGGCTCCTGGGAGAGCAGCCAGTGCTCTTAACTACTGAGCCTTCTCTCCAGCTCTTATACTGTGACCTTTTCAAAAACTTTACTTCTTCATTTACATGTTTATGTTGTATGTGCATGTATATGCAGCACCAGAGGCCACAAGTGTGTTGGATCCTCTGGAGATGGGGCTGCAGGTGGTTGTAAAGCTGCCTGATGTGGGTGGGTGCTGAGAACCAAACTCAGGTCCTCTGGGAGAGCCATCTCCAGGCCCACTCGACCTTTTCACGACAGCCTGTATGCACAAAGTCCCATTTAGCTCTCTAGACAGCAGGCGTCTTATAGTGTTAAATAGTCCCGTGAGGCCGTAAGAGCACTCAAGACGTTTATTGAATCAATACTTTTAGAGCAGAGACACCAGAAGACATGTTCTTAAAGCACTACCCTCAAAAACCTGATTTCAATCATCTGAATTTTTCAAGGTCACCAACAGAGGTAGTCACCACTGGTAATTTTTAATACAGAAGAATTAGGGTAAAAGATAGGGCAATAAGACAACTATTCAATTCTTCCTCCGATCTGATTTGGAAAATGGAAAGAAGAAAAAAAAATGTTGGTAAAAGTAGTCACACAGACTTTCCCAAAAGAAAACAAAAAGCGTGGGCATCTCTAGACTGAAACGGACTGGAAGCCACGGTGTTCTAACAAGCAAGCTATCACAAAAAGGGGTTTTGGAAAGCAGGGAACAATCTGGAAATCCTTAAAACAGCCTTCTGACAAATTCTTGAAGGTGCTAACATAACCCTTAGCATAGAAGTAACCAATGGCTGTACCTGTCTACACATGTAGTACTCATCGTGTCCAGACGCATGTACAGCATCTCGGTCGCCTGTGCAAGCTGCGGATTGAAGATAAGGAAAACTACTTTCTACTCTCCTTTCAAATGAGTTGTGATGGGAGAAAGGAAGAGAAGATCATATCATCCTAAGTCTTTATCACTAAGAATTTATGAGTCTTTCATCCTTTCACATAACTGATCTTGTTTTTCAAGTTTTAAACTGCCCATGATGTGCAATAAATCTGACTGTATCCACATCTGTGAAGTCAAGATAATATTTTCATCATCTCTACAATTTCCCCAAGCTTCTTTGTAATCCACTCCTTCCTCAGTCATTCTAGACCTCTCCCCAAGCATCCACTGGTCTTCTTTCATTAGAGGATTTTTGAATTTTTTTAGAATTTTACAAAAATAGCATCATGTTCTGTGAATCTGTTACCTTTCCTTCAGCATATATTATTTTTCAACTCATGTTGTTCATTGCATTAAAAACAAGTCCTTTTTCTTGCTGAATTGAATGTTACCATGGCAAGGAAACAAAATTTGTTTATCCATTCATGTGTTGTTGGACACTGAGGTTGTTTCTGGTTTGGAAATATTAGAAATAAAATCTATAGGCATCGTGCCCAGTTCTCTCTAAAACCTCACACCATCTTTTAAGAACAAAAACCATCATTACCACAAAAAAACCAACCCAAAACAAACAAATACAAAAGTAAAACTTTTTCTAAAAACTGTAGCAACCACTAGCAACAATCCATCTTTAAAGAAAATTCCACATGAAATAATTGGAGATGGAAGTTTAGGCCACACAAAAGAAATGGACACCAGAGAATGATAGGTACAGATTTATCTAATGGATATCATGTATAATTTTTTTATTTAAAATGTCAAAAAGATAAAATAAACATACTTGAAATTGAAGTGTTCTCTGATCTTTTTATTTTCTGAAAGGAAGGCCAGAACTGGTAGGAGAAAGGTACGTCTGTGGCATGTGTGTGCACACAAACACACATGGGGGAGGGTGTGAACCAGCAGAGGGCAAAATGCAGTAACAACTCAAACTCTTTTGTGATCTAAGAGACAGACAGGAGAGAAGAATAAAATGGGCGTGACAAACAGGGTGCAGTCGAATGGCAGTGTCAGACTGGAGAGAAATACAGTGGTTATGAGCCACACTAGAAACCCAAGGATGCAACAGGCGACAAGGAAAAGATCTTAACAAGAAAGCGGCTGATACTCATTAAGAATCAAAAAGCATCACAGATCTATGTGGAGGAGGAGGTGGAGAGACTGGGAGAGACAGAGGTGGGAGTGACTCCAAGGATGCAGCATCCTCCAGGCACCAGGGCTGACACACACGAACTCAGAGGCCGTGACAGCACGCACAGGAGTGCACGGGTTCAGATCAGACACAACCCCAGCACTGACTGGGGAAGGGCATCCTCCAGACACCAGGGCTGACACACACAAACTCAGAGGCCGTGACAGCATGCACAGGAGTGCACGGGATCAGATCAGACACAATCCCAGCGCTGACTAGGGGAAGGGATGCAAAGCTGACCCCCAACCAAGAAACTATTTGTAATTGATACCTGCGGGAAGGGAAAGCAGTTTTCTCCAGTGGAGTGTCACTATGTCAACCACACTTCAGGGCAGGCCCTGTGTGCAGGAACAGCGGGCCAACGTAAAACAAACTCCATGGTTTTTTTTTTTTGTTTTTTTGTTTGTGTGTGTGTGTGTGTGTGTGTGTGTGTGTGCGCGCGCGCGCGTGTTTTGTCTTAATATTTTCTTCTTCCTCCTCCCCTCAAAGTTTGTTTGGATTTTCATTCTTTTTTTTCTTTTTTCTGTTTTTGTTTTAAGAGAGATATTAAATTGAGTGGGTAGGATTTGGGAAAAGTTGGGGAAAAGGACAGAATATAATCAAAATATATTGTATGAAAAAATTTTGATAAGAAGTGATCTAGCTTGGCACCGGTGGCATATGCCTTTAATGCTAGCACTTGGGAGGCAGAGGCAGGCCATCTCTGTGAGTTCAAGGTCAGCCTGGTCTACAGAGCAAGTCCCAGTCCAGCCAGAGCTGTTACACAGAGAAGCCCTGTCTCGAAAACCAAGGGGAAAAAATATATATAAAATAAAAGCAAGGCATTCATTTTAAGATAAAAGCCATGTAACATATAAGCTAGTAGTACTCCAGACTCCAGAGTGTTAAAAAACTTACTTCACCAAGGGTACAACAAAGTTGAGCACCAAATATTGACGAAGCAAAATTGATGGACTAGAGAAATGAGCATACCCACGGGTATAAAGGGAGACTAATATCATTCCTAGTAACTCACAGAAGCAGCACCACACACACACACACACACACACACACACACACACACACACACACACAGTTATAGATATGGAACTATTTATTCAAATAATACAATCAATGGAATTTATCTAATGGGCTTATAGAAGACCTGAAGTCCTGAAAAGGCAGAATGTACGATTTCTTCAAAAAACTATTGTTTGCAAACAGTGCAAAGGAGCTGGGCACTGGTGTGCACACCTTTAATCCCAACACTTGGGAGGGAGAAGCAGGTGGATCTCCGTGAGTTCAAGGCCAGCCTGGTCTACAAATCAAGTTCCAGGACAACTAAGGCTGTTATACAGAGAAACCCTGTCTCAGACCAAAACCAAAAAGAAAAAAAAAAAAAGAAAGAAAAAGAAACAAACAACAAACAACAAAAGGGCAAAGGAATAGATTGGACACAGCCTCAACCCTGTAATTTCTACACTTGAGGCTGAGGCAGGTGGATCATCCTGAGTTTGAGGCCATCCTGGGCTACAGAGTACGACCCTATCTCAGGAAACAAACAAAAGGCAAGGGAATGCTAACACCAGCATTATTAGTGTGGTGTGAAAGGAGCGGATCCTGCTGGGAGAACAAGGAGCTTGTAAGCCATAGCAGCACCTTCTATTTAAGCAGGGGATGCTGTATGTTAACTTCACAAGCATGCATTTTGTCCCAAGTCTTACTTACTTAAAAACATAGTCAATTAAACCATTACTCCTAAAACCCAAAGCATAGGAATATAAAGGTGAACTGAGGAAAGATAGCTCCATAATGCAATCTTCTAAAAAGATTGCACAGCCAGGCCGTACATTTAAAACACAAAAGGATACAACTTGGGGCAGAGAGCCCGGCTGAAGTTTGCACAGTTCGATGAGCAGTGTAGTGTACATTACATCGACGTGAGGGGGCGCTGGAAGCTGAAACAGCTCTGCAAAGATCACCTGCAAAACACCAGGAAGACCACACATTACACCCTAACCCGAAACTCCACGGCACCTACAGTGGAAGAATTACCTTCTATCGCAAAAAGCATGCTTTCCAATCTACAACTGAACAACACAATGAACACCCCCTTTTTCTACTTCAAGCATCCACTAGGTGAAGGCTGCTGTGACACACACTGCTGAGACAAATGTGCACTAGTAATCCATCCTTTGAAGTCCCAAAGGTGACTGACTGAGGGAGACACTGTATCAAGGGGCTCAACCCATGGGCTGCATTCCTGTGGGTACTGAGAATTCTTAAGCCAGGCGGTGGTGGTGCACACCTTTAATCCCAGCACTTGGGAGGCAGAGCCAGGCAGATCTTTGTCAGCCTGGTCTACAGAGCGAGAGCCAGGAAAGGTGCAAAGCTACACACTTGTAGAGAAACCCTGTCTCGAAAAACCAAAAAAAGAATTCTTAGTGGACCAGGGTTCGAGACAGCTGAGTATTCTCCACTGCTACTCACAACAGAGCCCACATCTTTTTGGCATGCTATTTCTTACCCCTGGCTAAATGTCTATAGTCCTAGTCTGTACTCTTTCCTCTTAATGCATGAGGAATTCTGCACATTTTTTTCAGATTTAAAAATATGACTTAGAGCCATGTGTGGCAGCACATGCCTGGAGTCCCAGCAACTCAGGAGGATAAGGCAGAAGGATCATGAGTCCCAGGTTAGGTTGGGTGATATGGTGACACCCAGTCTTTTTTTTCCCTCCTCTCTCATTTTTTGAGACAGGTTTTCTCTGTGTAGTCCTGGCTGTCCTGGAACTCTCTTTGTAGACCAGGCTGGCCTCGAACTCAGACCTGCGCCTCTGCCTCCTGAGTGCTGGGATTAAAGACATGCACCACTTAAAAGGGGGATGGAGGGTGGAGGGAGGGAGGAGGCAGCTGAGGCCAGCAAGATGACTCAACAGGTAAAGCCTTCAACTCCTTTCTTCCTTCACCAGGAGGCTAATTGGTGATGGCCTTGCTCCTCTATTCCTCCTCAGAGCCTGGTAACAGCGAGGACAGCACAGACAAACAGCCAGGAGAACCCGTACAGTCCTCAGACAGACTGGGAAACCAGAGTTAGCACCGCGTGGAATGCATACCTCAACTATGTGGTAGTTCAAGGGGATCTTGTTCTTCCCTGGATAGCTCACCAGCTGGGCAGCACTGTAAGAAGTGGGATTTCAGTTAGCAAGTGGACAAAGATACACACGAAACCCAACAGTTTCAAATGCAGTGAGCTTAGCTGACAAAAACCTTGCTGTGATGTTCTAGTTTCAGTTATTTATTAACATGCTATGAATTGTTTGTCTTACACACAAAAAGGAAACTAATAAAACCAGCACCTGAAGATCTACTAACTCAGCACATTCTTACAGGTGGTCCACTCCTAACTACAATATTTCTCCTCAAAATCCACTCCTAACTACAATATTTCTCCTCAAAATCGAAGCCAAAACTTTCCAGCTCTATGAAAATTTATTAACACTTAGGTTTCTAAATGTTAAAAAACAGAAAACACATTAGTAAGCTTTAATTTCCATACATCCAAACTAAATCTAGCCTACTATTCAATTTTAGCATATATGGAATGTATGTACTTGTGTGTGCATGAATAGGTATGTGGAAGTCAGAGGTCAAGAGGTCATGTTGAGTGTCTTCTTCAACTGCTTCTCCATCTTACTTCTAATACAAGACCTCTCACTAAGCCTGGGATTTAGGGACTAGAAAGAGGGCTCAACAGCTAAGAGCACTAGCTGCTCTTGCAGAGGACCCAGGTTCAATTCCCAGCAACCACAAGGCACCTCACAGCTATCTAGAACCCCATTTCCATGTGATTCAAAGCCTTCTTCTGGCCTTTGAGGGCACCAGACACACAAGTGATATATAGATACACATGCAGGAAAAATACCCATACACATAAAGTATTTCAAACCAACAAAACACCTGAGGTTCATAGACTGGCTTAACTGGCTGGGCAGCAATCCCTAGGGATACTCCTGTTTCAGCATCTCCAGAACTGAGATACAGGTGAATGCCAACTGTGTTTACATGGGTGCTGGGCACCCGGACACTGGTCCTCATGCCTTTAGGCTATCTCTCCAGCCTTACACACTCCAAATGTATATTTTCCAAATGTATATCATCAAAATGGTTTACTAGCCCCTTTAAAAGTACCATGGAGAGAATCTCACCAAGTTTTCCTTTCCTTCCAGTAGGATTTTATGATGCAGTGAAGATTCTCCTCTATGACAAACCTCTCCACTGAATGACTCCCTGGCATAACAGGACCCTGGAAAGAAGACCAAATGTACTCACACACAGAACCACAAAACAGATTTTTCATTTATTCAATAAATACTTTCATCTAGGACTGAACTGTTAAATACCTACCAAAGAATCAAGAGTATATGGTGCTCCTGAGACATCAAATACCCACCAAATTTAATAAATTTTACAAATTTATTAAAAACAAAAACAAAACACTACCTACCCACCCACCCACCCACCCACCCACCCATCCATCCATCCATCCGTCATGTGTGGGGAATTGGCTGTCTCTCTCTCTGTCTCTCTCTGTCTCTCTGAACTGGGTTTCTCTGTGTAGCTTTGCGCCTTTACTGGATCTCACTCTGTAGCCCAGGCTGGCCTTGAACTCACAGAGATCCACCTGCCTCTGCCTCCCGAGTGCTGGGATTAAAGGCGTGCGCCACTGCCACCCAGCTCTGGCTGTCTCTTTTTACCATGCGGGTCAGCCAATTATGATGGAACTCTGGTGTCAGATTTCATGGCCTGTGCATTTATCCACTGAATTATCACCCAATTTCCAAGTTTAAGAAACACCTTTTAAAGACATTATCAAAATACAGAAGAATGCAGTTTTTCCATTTTGGGACATTTATACTCTCTGCTGGGGGAAGGGCAGGCAGTGTGCAGCAACAGCAGGGAAATATAATCAGCACAGGAGAAATACATCCCGAGGTCAAATTCTTGTTTCCTTTGCTATAACTAATCACAGAGACTAAGTGGCATGAATATAGATTTTCAGTTGGTAAACCTAACAGGTCATCATGTAATTTTGACTCAAGGTGCTTTCTCATTATTTACTACAGCAAAGCAGAAATCAAGTCCTCCCACCACCAAGCCTTCCAGAAGGCTGGACTACTAAACGGGAACCAAGGCAGGTGTTAAACCGATCCTCATCAAGCCTTTCCCACTACCAGTCTAGTCATGTTCTGTCTCTGGGCTGACCCAGGG